>NC_035445.2:39743332-40050601 GCF_002127325.2 Helianthus annuus | reverse complement strand
TCACAACTTCACGGTCTTGCATATGGGCCTTAAGCTTCCATTTTTAGGCTGCATAACCATTTGCAAGATGAAAACGAGTCAAAGTCGAGCATGACGAAACACATATACCGTTGCTGACATCAAATCCATAAGTATATATATTTTTTATAAATGAAATTAAATATTCCATTAAATAAGGTAAAAGTTAGATTACTATCATAATTCACAAATCTAGCTATAAACAATTTATAAATCTTTAAATAATAATACAACATTTAATATTTTATTTGTAATCTTATCATTAAACGTGTATAACAATTCAACTAAATAAGCAGCTAACTAACTGCTTGTCGTTGGTATGTATTTTGTTCTTCAACCATTTTACTTAAATAAGATTACTATCCTCTATATGCAATTCCAAACCACCATTTCTAAGTACATATACTTGAATTCATCAAATACCAAATGAATAAATAATTAATGTGCATTACACATAAAAACAAACAGTATTTTATAATGTCACTTTAATTTTCATCAAAATTGAAAACCTAAAACCAGATTAACAACTACTAAAATTAGCAGGCTACAATATGATTGTATTTTTTACAGCAAATAAATATATTAAAATCCTAAAGCCAAATCAAATACTTGTATAGAAAACGAAAAGTGGCAGCTTTTAATATGATTAGTCAAATTTGCCTGTAAAGATAGATACAATACAATACCTGTAAATTTTCCACCTTCATGTCTATGTAAAGATAGATACAATACCTGTAACAAATCAATATAATTATTAGTCAAATTTGCATAAAAATGATTAAATTAAACATACTAACCCAACCATAAGAACCAGCTATATCGATATCAATGAACTCAGTATCGGAATCATCATGTTCATGATCTGACATTAGTTTGGACTGCGCCAGTACTAGGATAAAATGTTCCACCTTCATGTCTATGTAAAGATACATACAATACCTATAACAAATCAACATAATTAGAAACAAATGTTTTATTTCTCCAACATTTTAAGTAGAAATCCATATACTCACCACATACAGGATACATATATGTTACAACACTAACAAACAACCAACTATTAAAACTTCAACAATCACAAACAAATCAATCCACAAAAAACCCGTTTTATAACTTGATTCAACTATAAAATTGAAAAGCAATTTCAGCACATACCTAGATTCTTATCAAGCGTCTTAGTAAACTGATTCAAAGTCGGTGGAACCTTCAACCTCTGTTTCAAAATCCTCCTCTTCCTCTGAATCATGAAACTTGTGGCCATCTAACAAACCTATGCACAGATTTCAGAATCCTCCTCTTCCTCAAATCACGCAAATATTCATCACAAATAGGATTTAGGCCTTTGCATAACCATAACCATCAATTTATATAACAAAACCATAATGTTAATAGACAAAATCAACAGATTTTCGATTATAAACGGATTTAGGGTTTATATAAAAGAAACGTAATTTTAAAACAGTAAGTAAACGGAAGAAAGCATAAAGGATGATTAAAGACAGAATTAAACAAACGCATCTTAAAGATTTGGAGATCGATGGAAGATATTCAGAAATCGATTTAAGAAAATGATGAAGTAGACGGAGATCTTGAAGAACGTGTAATCATCTGTATATGTATCTTGCTTGACAATAATCTTTGTTATATGGAAACTGATTGGTATTCTAGGAAGAAATTGGAGAGAAGATGAATAGATGATTTTGAAACGGTTGTATAGTAATTAGGGTTTACAAAATAGAGGAAAAGTATACACGCGTGTAAAGAGAATGGAATGGCGCTCAAAAGGATTGAGGGAGTGGTATTGAAGTGCCATGTGGCATCTAGTGGTTTAAGCAAATGCCAAGTGACCAAAATTGTTTTGTTTTAATATAAGTAATAGACTAGTTTAAGAACCCGCAAATTTCGTGGGTTGATAAAAGAAAATTTCTTCATTAATACCGCCGACATTTAATATTATTATTTTATACACGTTAAAACACAAACGAATATATTAAATTACAACGACAAATTGAAATACATGAATATGCAACGATCACGATTCGTTGAAAATCTCTATATAAATCACATTAGTTGTTTTATCTGTAGGTTTTCCGTTGTCAATTATTAGTATTTTGACTCCATCTCATGTTTTTGCCCTTGATAAAGCAACATATAATTCAACATACAATTGTCATAATTTGAAAAGTTTTATAACCTTGATACATTAGTTTACTTGTCTATGTTTACAAAAAGATAATAAAAAGTACATAGGCTACCACTATATTTCTTCAAGTGAATTTCTTATAATTTTAAACTATGAACGTTTAAGTGTACTAAGTATCACAGGGTCGGTATACTATACCTTACTTGCATTTAGTAATCTCCGTTCGGGTTATAGCATAATACAAAGTTGAGCAGCAGCTGATTTTGGCAGCCATCATGGATCAATGATACTTGTCCGTCTTCCTGAACATAGCAAAACAAACACACACCGCCAAGGCCTTAACTTTATGTTATGCTAAAAACAAACACAATAAGAAAAAACTTTGTGTAGAAATTATACATAGTTAAGTGGTAAAGTATTAGTTCTCACTAAAACACATTCTGAATAACACGTATTCAACCTAAACAGGCGCGTTATCTCAATTCTGAAATGGGTCAAATTAAAAGTTTTAGCTAAAAAAAATGGGTCAACTACTGAATAGATAACATCATCAATAACATATTACTTAAACATGTACTTTATCTCAATTCTCAAATGGGTAAAACTAAATTTTTAGGCTAAAAAGATATCGGGTCAAACATGTCAAAGGTTTCCCAAACATACCGAACCAGTACCGAAAATCCTAAAAAATGGGTACCGTTACCGGTAGCGAAAATATCCAGTACAATACCAGTATTTTAAGGTAAAAACCGGTACCGAAAACGCAAAATGTCGGTACCGAGAAAATTGATCCGGGTTGAGAAATTCAGTACCCGGTTCCGAACCGGTACCATTTGCTCATTCCTTGATTCGTTGTTCAATTTGATGATTTTTTGGTTGGTTGTCTCACCGGTACCAAGGTTGTGGCTAGCCGCCACCAAAAAAAATCCATGCCCCTTTACTAACCTGCAAATCAACAATACTTGTCAAGATTAGAATATGCCACGGGAAATAACAACATTTAAACTATATCCAAACAAATAGTCTATAGTGTATGAAAATTTTTAATTGAAACTCAAAAAGAAAGCGTGTATAATTGTAGTTGTTGCAATTCAACATAATTCTACATATTTGAAACATATCATTCTTAATCTATATGTAGACCATAATTGACAGTAAAAAATTAATGAACACATACCAACAGGTTCTGTGGTGTTGGAGTAAGGAATGAAACTTTTGCACCATTAGACCCTTCAATTGCAACAATTAAACCATCATAATGAATAAGAATTAAAGGATCCAGTTTTGAGATCATTCAATCATGTGCCTTTGCCCATTCTTTGACCTGTACAAAATCGATCAAAATTAGCATATAGATAGTTCTTTGCATCACTTATAGCTAGTAAAAAAATAAGAATAAAACCCTGCCACGAAAACAAACATCAATCTAATTCATCCAAAGCAACAATTTTGACTACATTTGACAAAAAAATGTGAATACTACCTTAACAATGATTTTTAACCTTTACATCAACTGATTAAAAATACGCAAATTAACATATATTCAAATGAATAACCGATAGTTCAACTTTCAGTTTTGGAAATAGTTCTGTTCAGTTTCGGCATATCTCAGTATCTAACCTCCACCCCAAAAAAACCCGAACCAAACTTAGCGCAAAAAAAAAAAAAAAAAAAAAAAAAAACTAAATAAGCACAAAAAATAAGAGACAATTATGAAGGAAAACATAACAATTGATTATTTTTTTCAAATTACTGATCTTTGTTTGACATTCATTTTCCATTCTTAAGAACATTTTTTAATTGGGACATGTGAAGTGCATTTGTTTGCCCTTTAGAAAAGTCAGCGTGAACAAATGGTCTGATTAATGAATATTTTATTGATAGAACAATAAAACCGGTAGATATATAAGAGGCATGCTCACATAACTAAAACATGATGCATATTGAAAAAGCCTTTAGGTTTGCCGCATAAGAGTAGATACCGGTAGATATATAAGAGGCATGCTCACATAACTAAAACATGATGCGTATTGAAAAAGCCTTTAGGTTTGCCGCATAAGAGTAGATAGCAAATATAAGAACAAAGAATAGTTTAATCATACTAATAACACTTATTCATCAACATATAAGAACAAAAATAAGAATGTAGGCACCCTACATTTAAATCCGACTACCTCAGCCTTCATTTACCGGCCCATCTTATCCCAAGATGTTTATTGGTTGACCCATTAACCAACCAGCCTAGCCAATCTATTTTACCACCTATAGAAAAGATTAACCGACATCACACAATCAAGTTCCAAATTGTCACACCCGATTTCCACGTGTCACGGTGGGCCCGGTGGGGGAGTATCGTGACGTGGTTGGCAACGTAATAGTCAAACAACACAATTTAATAATGCACAGCGGAAGCAAATTTAAATAAGATACAACCGAATTTATTTATTGTAATCAAAGTCACAATATCCGGTGTTTATCCACAGTAGGATCGAAACAAAATAACATTTATAGTTCAACAGACTTCTGGCATCCTAAGCTTGCGAGACTTTTTATTGATGCTTAGGAGACAATCCAGCCAATTTCGCTTAGTACCTGCATTCAGTCTTTTTGGGAAAATACGCCAGTTTACACTGGTAAATACAATCAACCGACTCATTTTGGAAATGATTAAAAATTGGTTTGGATGCGCAAGGCATAAACATTTATTTAACTTGGGAGAATTATTAACAATTATAATCTTGTGAACGAATTACATGTTACTTAATGCGTTCAGTAGCCCGGATCTTGTCCGGGTTAAAGATCAATAGAACACCACTTTAAGTGAGTTATACACGGGAGTACGCCTACACCCCGTGCTAGGTCGTGGCCATCTCGTAAGATGATGCCAAGGATATCCGGGACATGGTCATTAACCCCCAAAGGCTGTAAAGTAAACAAGACTGTTTAACGAGCCGATCAAAATTATTCAACTACCCACTAAGCGTGGAGATTCGATGCCTCGATCAAGCGGCACGCTATGTACCGTAACCCAAGCCCGTATAGGGAAAATAAGTTGAGAGTATTTACCTGATGCAAGTATTAATCACAATAAGCAAAATGCACGTAGCTTTTACTGGTTCTCCTAATCTGGAACGAAGGTTTAATATAACCTATTAGAATACTAACGGGTCTTTAATCAAGCTTAGCTTAGACGGTCAGTTTTAACGATACGGTTCGTACGCACGATAAGCGAAGACGCGGATAGAATATGATTTAGACCCGACAAGTTTGATGACTTGTTTAATATGAGTTTACTATTCACATTCTGGGTTTTGAGATAAAATGATATCGTTTGACCCGTTTCGGCTAGTTTATGCAAACTAGTTACATAAACCGAACCGAACGCGTTATAATGCATAACGGGTAACCGAAAGGGTCGCGAACAGGTTTCCTAAGTTAATACGCTTTAATTATGTTGTGATATCATTATGATATCTTCCATAATGCCCATAACGAGTTTAATCCCTAAGTATGCCCCGTAGGGGTTATTTCGGTCATTTTAAGGGTTATAAAAGGATTTATAATACTTCTGAGATACGGGGTCTGATTTAATCAGCAAAATTATTAATTTTAACAGACCACAACAGTTGGTGAAGAGTCTCATTTCCCAAAATGGCTTTTAAACCCAAATTATGCGTTTAATACGCGTATGAAGCCGTTTTAAGCGACGTACGGTTTAGAATACCATTCTGAGTTTTCTGATCAGCAAAACAGGCTCAAAACACTCTATTTATTATTTTAAATCAGTGGCAATTGGATGGTATCAAACGGATTCGTAAAACTCGTTTTATGGCCTAAAGGGCATATTCGGTATTAAACCGAATTAATGCGATAAGCCTAGCTTAAGATCAGTTTAAAAATAATTAAAAATCTTCAACAATCTCAAAATATTATTTAACATCAGTGGGTAAAAGTTTTTGGTACCGAAAATCGGGTTTAGATAGGCTATGCGCTAATCGCGCCGTTTAATTAATAAAAGCTTATTATTTACGCTAATGCGCATATCTCTTAATCTAGACTTCCGATTGACGTGAAAATTTACGTACATGTTTAATGATCAGTAGCTAAGATTATTGTACTTCCACATTTTCAAAATTCTCGTTGTATGGTCATAAGGGCATTATGGTCCAATTTAAGCGATTAACGGGAACGTGTGCATGCATCGGATAATCAACGAAACAAGTACAGAGACTTATCCTATCATGCAACCCTACCCTAATGAAGCACTAAGGCATCTTCGAATCAAACTAAAGCGGGTCAGAACCGAAGTCAAAGCAAAAGTCAAGGTTTTGCGCCTTTCGGTTCCGAACCGGGTTTAAACAGAAATTTGTCGAGTCGGGCAAGCGTAGACAAGTTTTTATACTTATTACCATGTTATATTAAGGTTAAAACAGGTTACACACCTCTCGGATCATTAATCGTGCATTAAATCGTATTTTGTAATTCTGTTGACTTTTTTCGGTCAACGTTTGACCCGACAAACGACCTAGTTAGGTCTGGAATTGGTACTTGCCCTTATAAGGGTTTGATACCCATATAATTACCTATCTAACGGTACATTTAATTTGACATACGACTGAGCTATCGACACTTAATCACGAAGTCAACCGTTAAGCACGATATATTGACTTTTAAGCTATTTATAAAGCTAGAATTAATTTAGAAGGGTTAGGCAACTTACTAGATGATTAATGGTTGATTAGGAAGGCCCTTGATCTGCTTGTAAGCTCCTCCAATGCTCAGATTGCTTGTAAATGGTGTGAGGAAAGGTTGTGACTTGAAGGTCCTTTATATAGTGGATTAAGACACCATAGATGATTGACAAACATGTCTAGGACACCCCACAACTTATTGACACATGCCCTAGTGTTCTAGGGGGTGTTTTAGGGGCCAATGGGTGAAGAATGATCGATCAAAATGGAGTAACATGGCTGTGGCAGACAAGGGATCAAAAAAATAAAGTTTCGGACCAGATGTAGCAGTCGCGTAGCGCTACTGCATGAGCAGTTAGTGCTCGCGCTACGCGAGCCCCTAGGGTCATCCAACAAAACTTTTATTATTTGCAGTTTTGGTCCCTGGCTCTTCAAACTTTGACTAGGCACTTGTTTATTGCAGTTTGAGCCCTCGTAATTGATCTATAAGGGCCTCAAGACATATACCCACTTGTTAAGTCCCCGGGTAACTTTATTGTTACCCGAAAAGGCCTAATTTTCAATGTTGACACTTTAACCCCTCGCACACGAATCAGATCACAACTTTCTCATACGTTATCGAAACTTTACGAAATTTAAACCGTGTATTCTAGTGAGCATAATTAACCGTTACAAGGCTTCGGGTTTGTCAAAAGGTCACTCAGAGGTATACTTTAAACATGTTGACACATTTAGCCCCTGTAATTTGAACTCTCTCACTTTTAGCTTCGTATGATCCATGATTTATTCGTTTGAAGGTATGAGCATCGTGTAGGGTTAATGTACATTATGTTTATTCACAGTTGACACTTAGAATACGTATATTCACATACTTTGCATGTTTGTCAACTTTAGTCCTTCTATAATATTTCTTCCACACGTTTAAACATTTGACACGTGTCTACATATTATAGGACGTGAATTTCCGAGGTGTTACATCCTCACCCCCTTAAAATAAATCTCGACCCGAGATTTACTGAAATAAGTAAGGGTACTTTTCTTTCATCGTGGATTCAACTTCCCACGTGTATTCGGGACCTCTACGAGCATCCCATTTGACCTTTACAATAGGTACGTGCTTCCTTCTAAGCTTCTTCACCTGTCGATCTTCAATCGACAAAGGTTTTTCAACAAATTTTAAGCTCTCGTCTATATGCACATCTGAGTGTGGTATGATTAGTGACTCGTCAGCGGTGCACTTCTTCAGGTTGCAGATGTGGAACACATTGTGAATCCCACTGAGCTCTTCAGGTAAGTTTAGCTTATAGGCAACTGATCCGACACGTTCGATAACCTCGAAAGGCCCTATGTATCTCGGGCTTAGCTTGCCTTTCTTACCAAACCGCATCACCCCCTTCCAGGGTGACACTTTAAGTAGGACTTTGTCACCTACTTCGAAGTGAAAATCCTTACGCCTTGGATCAGCGTAACTCTTCTGCCTATCCCGGGCAGCCTTGAGACGGTCACGAATCTGGACAATCTTATCCGTTGTTTCGAACACTATCTCTGGTCCTGATAACTGGACATCTCCAACCTCCGCCCAACACACTGGCGATCTACACTTTCTACCGTACAATGCCTCAAAGGGTGCAGCCTTAATGCTGGTATGGTAGCTATTGTTGTAGGAGAACTCGATTAATGGTAGGTTCTTATCCCAACTATCACCCAAATCGATCGCACATGCACGCAGCATATCTTCCAATGTTTGAATAGTACGTTCACTCTGACCGTCAGTCTGAGGATGATAAGCCGTACTAAAATTTAGACGTGTGCCCAAAGATTGTTGGAAACTCTTCCAAAAATGTGACGTGTATCTGGTATCTCTGTCAGAGATAATAGACACAGGTATGCCATGCAAGGCTACAATCTTATCAACGTATAGCTGGGCTAACATATCTGAGCTATAAGTCTCCTTGATGGGTAAGAAATGTGCTGACTTAGTCAGTCGATCAACTATAACCCATATTGTATCATTTCCTTTCCTCGTCTTGGGTAACTTGGTAATAAAATCCATAGTTACGCACTCCCACTTCCACTCGGGAAGTTCAGGCTGTTGTAGCAAGCCTGATGGCTTTTGATGCTCAGCTTTGGCTTGTGCACAAGTCAAGCATTTGGCTACATGGGCGGCTACCGACTTTTCAAGCCTATCCACCAATAATTTGCCTTCAGATCTTGGTACATCTTATCAGCTCCAGGGTGAATGGAATATTTGGAGCTATGGGCTTCCTGGAGGATAACATCTCGTAGTCCTCCATGAACTGGAACCCATATTCGTCCGTTTAATCTTAAAATTCCGTCTCTGCTAAGAGTCAACTGCTCCTCAGTTACTCCTAACTTTTCATTCGGGTAATTGGCTTCCAACACAGCTTCCTTCTGTGCAGCTAACAACCTTTCCATTAGGTTGTTCCTCACTTCTATGCTTTTGGCATTGATTCGGATGGGTTTCACCCTTTCCTTACGACTCAAGGCATCGGCGACTACATTCGCCTTGCCGGGATGGTATCTGATTTCACAATCATAATCATTCAAGGTCTCCATCCAACGGCGTTGCCTCATGTTTAATTCCTTCTGGTTAAACAAATGCTGGAGGCTCTTGTGATCAGAATAGATCACAAACTTGATTCCATAAAGATAGTGCCTCCACAATTTCAGCGCGAACACGACGGCACCCAATTCCAAATCATGGGTGGTGTAGTTCTTTTCATGCACCTTTAATTGTCGTGACGCATAGGCAATAACCTTGCCTTTCTGCATAAGCACACACCCCATACCGGTGTGTGAAGCATCGCAGTAAACTACGAATTCTTCAGTGCCTTCAGGTAAAGTCAGTATAGGAGCGTTGCTCAACTTCTGCTTGAGAATATCGAATGCTTCTTGCTGCTTAGGGCCCCAAACGAACTTAATCTTCTTCTTAGTTAGAGAAGTTAGGGGTGCAGCAATCCTTGAAAAATTTTCGATGAAACGCCTGTAATATCCTGCCAATCCCAGGAAGCTACGTATCTCCGTAGGCGTCTTTGGCTCTTGCCAATTCATAACAGCTTCTACTTTAGCGGGATCCACTTGGATACCACTCTTACTGACCACATGTCCAAGAAATTGGACTTCTCGTAGCCAAAATTCACACTTAGAGAATTTGGCATAGAGCTTCTCCTGACGTAGAAGTTTGAGAATACAACGAAGGTGTTTCTCATGGTCAGCTTGGTTCTTAGAATAAATAAGAATGTCGTCGATGAAAACGATGACAAATTTATCCAAGTATGGCTTGCAGACGCGATTCATGAGATCCATGAACGCGGCTGGTGCATTAGTGAGCCCAAAAGGCATCACTAGGAACTCGTAGTGTCCGTAACGAGTCCTAAATGCAGTTTTGTGAACGTCTTCATCTTTGACCTTCAATTGATGGTAGCCTGACCTCAAATCAATTTTTGAGAAGTAACTTGCCCCTTGCAGCTGATCGAACAAATCGTCGATTCTGGGCAGAGGATACCTATTCTTGATCGTGACTTTATTAAGCTCGCGATAGTCAATGCACAGACGCATCGACCCATCCTTCTTCTTGACAAACAAAATTGGCGCTCCCCAAGGAGATGAACTAGGTCTAATGAAACCTTTAGCCAGCAATTCATCTAGCTGCGTCCGCAACTCCTTCATTTCTGTGGGTGCCAACCTGTATGGTGCTCTAGCAACTGGTGCCGCTCCGGGGATGATATCGATCCTGAATTCGACTTGTCTATCTGGTGGTAGACCAGGTAGATCTTCAGGAAACACTTCTGGGTATTCAGAAATGACAGGGATGTCTTCTAACTTTGGTTTAGGCTCGTCAATGATCACTTGCGCCATGTAAATGACACACCCCTTCTTCAAACACTTGGAAGCCTTGAGCATAGTCACCTGCTCAGGCAGCCCATACTGGGTATCTCCCCGAATGGTAAGGGGCTCTCCAGACGGAGTCTTTATTACCACTTGCTTCTGGTTGCAGACAATTTGGGCCTGGTTATGAGATAACCAGTCCATACCCAGAACTATGTCAAAACCAGCCAATTTAAACGGAAGTAGAGACAGAGGAAAAGAATGGTTCTTAATGGATATAACACATCCATCTAACATAGTTGAGACGGGTTCTATGGTTCCATCTGCTAACTCTACCTCATAATTTACTTTTAAGGCTTTGACAGGTAATTTCAGCAATTCACAAAATTTATGATCTACGAAAGACTTATCTGCTCCTGAATCAAAAAGTACTCTTGCAAAGACATCATTTACAAGGAATGTACCTGTTATGACATTATCGTCTTGCACAGCCTCTTTCGCGTCCATTTTGAAGACTCTAGCATTAGTCTTCTTAACCTCCTCGGGCTTCTTGTTGTACTTTGGGCAGTTGGTCTTGATGTGCCCCTTTTCATTGCAACGGTAGCACGTTGCGTCTTTTATCTTTTTGCAATCCAGGGTTTTGTGATCCGTGGACTTGCAAATTCCACAAGCAAAGGGTTTTGACTGAGTCTGAGAGTTTGACTCCAGTCTGCACTTTCCATAGTGCTGCTTCTTGCAAATTTTACACTTGGGCTTTTCACCAGAATTATGCCCATCCTTCCTCGACTCCGACCCTTTCTTGTTGTCACCGCTCCCACGGTGCTTCTTGTTCGACTTCCGCGAACCATCGTCTTCACGCTTCCTTTTCTCGGCCTCCTTATTCCTCAGCGATCTCTGCCTGACCGCATCCAGAGTGAGGGATAAGGAAATGTCAGCTACAGACCTGAAGGTAGCTGGCCGAGAAGCTTTTACGCTTGCCTTGATTTCCGGGGCTAAACCTCCGATAAAGCGAGCGATTCTTTTTGGTTCCGGGGTTACCAGGTAAGGAACCAACCGGGACAGCGTATTGAAGCTTGTCAGGTAAGCTTGACAGTCTAGGTTCGTCATCACCAACGATAGAAAGTCAGATTCTATCTTCTCCACCTCATGTTGAGGGCAGTAGTTATCCTTGATTAGGGCGACAAATTGATCCCACGACATATTATACAATGGGATTTTTCCGGTGGCCTCAATCAGAGATCTCCACCATGCTAACGCTTCACCCTTGAAGGATTGTGACACAAACTTAACTACATCCCTTTCAGCGCACCCGCTGATATCTACCACCGTGTCCATCTCGTCCAGCCAAGTCATACAGTCGACGGCCCCCTTTTCCCCAGTAAAATCCCTGGGCTTGCAAGACACGAAGTACTTATAGGTGCAACCCTTGTTACGGGGTTCTTGATGCAGTACTAATTGTTGAGATGGGTCACTTTGATGGTTGGTGGACTGACGGTCATCACCATCTTTCTTGGGTCCATTCTTTTTGGGAGGAGGCTTGCTATGAGCCTCAGAATGTGCCTTGGGCTCTGAATGTGGTGCAGAGTGGGTCCTACTTCGAGTACCACTATATTCCTCATATTGCCTTTCCAAAGCCTGTGTAACAGCGCCGTCTATGATCGCTTTTAATTCAGCACCCGTTAACGTAATCTGGCCGTTCCCATTTTGCTCCACTGGATGGCTATTTATTTCATTTGAGTCAGCCATTTGGATTGAGCTGTTGCAGAAAACAAGGACAATGTTTTATTTGGGAGTTTTTAAGGAATTACCCCTTAGGGTAACTCGTTAACCATGGTAATCAGAGACCATATTTGGTTAACTTATTAATCGTATTAATTTAGGATTTCAATTAAAATTTATCCTAATTGTAAACAATAACAATATATATTAGCACATAAGGCTTAGTCACATGGACAATTTGAATTTTAAGCTATGATTTCAGAGAATCAAGACTTTTAAGGTTTGAACCAAGTTCTTTACCCTCATCAGACAGGGAGTCATAGCTACCTCTGCCTTATGGCTCATATGGAAGTGAGCTGGGTTCGTAGGCACCATATTACCATGTATGGTAAATTATGACCATCTTAATTGATGCTCTCAACCCATGATTCAGAGATCATATAATTGGGTTTGGAATCTTCTAAAGAATCCTTATATATATATAAGAATGACATATGATTTTAACGAATCACTTCTGCCAGGAGTGTTAACATGTTTTAAGATGTTAACAGGGATTTGAATCTTTTAAACGGGTCTTACCATCTTGGCCCGGTCTTTCAATTGACTCGAGGGCTAGGTTTCACACTTAAGATTCTTAATTAATATTTAAATAGGCAGATTATTTTCAAAAGGAATGAATATAAATTAATTATGCACATAAGGCAAACATGAATTTTTTTTTTTTTTTTTTTTATAACACAAACATTCCATTAATTATACATAGGTTACACGCTGCCCTAAACGGGTCTTTTCAAACAACATTTACCCACGCAGGGGTTTAAACAAATACTTGCCCACGCAGGGGCTCAATAACACACATACCCACGCAGGGGTTTAATAGCAACACATGCCCACGCAGGGGCCTAATAACATAATAGTCCACGCAGGGACTTACACAATAAAATACCCTCGCAGGGGTTGACAGAAAGATAGACCCACGCAGGGGTCAAATTAAACATACATACCTACATACATACCCACGCAGGGGTTTATACAATAAGATATGCCCACGCAGGGGCTTAACAACAGTTGGAAGGAGTCAGCGGTCCTTCTTGCTCTTCCCTTTGATCAAGCTTGTCAGTCCCTGGAAGAACGTTTCTCGCTCCCTTCGCTCCCTGTGAAATTCTCGCTCTACATAGTCCAATCTTTGCAGAATTTCTTCATGCTCTGGTGGGGAGAACCTTGGTGGTTGCGATTGTGCCCGAACAATAGGTCTGGGAGGTATCGGGTACCCACGAGTTGGGTATCCTACTCCCCATGGATCTCCATAGGGTCCTTGAGTGTTATAGTTAGCCGTTACCATGTACGGGTCTGCTTCGGCATAGTTGTAGTTGTTGTGCACTGGCGGTTCGAACGGGTTATACGCCATGGAACTCGTGTATGCCGGAATTGGGTTATCAAAACCCATAGGCGGAGGTTGCGGTGCAACTGGTTGCGAAGGCCCACCCATTTGTGGATCTTCTTGATGTGGCGGGTAGTGGCTGGCACTTGATTGGCGTGGAGAACTAAAATGAAAGTCTCCTGTTCGCACAGACATGCGCGCTCCGGTTCTCCTACGCCTTGGTGGTTGCGGGGGTGCCGGTTGAACTGGTGGCGGAGGAGGTGGTGGCGTGACTGCCACGAACCTTGGATCCTCAGGGGAATCTTGTTGCTGCTGTTGCTGCTGCTGAGGCGGCGAATGGCGAGGAGGCGTATAGTACCATTCGTGCCTGGTAAACATGGCTTGAAAGCTATCAGGACCAACATAGGGCGATCCGTGAAAGGAAGATCCGTCAGAGATCTCTATCGGGTGGTTTGGTGTGCCACTGGCAGGCTCGACAGGGTCCGTATCCTCGTCCATGTCGTCCGCATGATCTCCAGAGAAATGATCTTCTGGACCTAATGGGTTAAAATTTCCTGGTTCTTGTAGGAAGTTTGCCGGGTTAAACCGGCCCCTAAAAACTGGTGTAGGGTCACCGAAGGAGTTGTGCGATAAGGATCGCTGTAATGGTATGTATGAAGGTTGAGGGTTGCTGGCCTCGTAATCCGATCGTGGCCCATAAGGGTTAGGAGGTGTTGAACTGTGTGAGACCGACCGTCGAGCTGGCTCAAAGAGGTTCCTCCGGTTCTGCTGGGGATCGTCACTCTCCGTGGTGGATGGAGCTCTCGCATTCGAGGGTCCAGCTTCATTATTATTGGGGGCGGTGATTGGCCCCTTGCCCCTTCCTCTTCTCCTGAAGAATCTTGGCGGCATTTTGGTAATTCCTGTCAATATGGCATGAGATAACCAAACAAAATATATGCAAAAATAAAGGTCAAATTAATAGCAGAATTTGTCCTAGGTTTTAAGTCTAGACTCGAAATTTAGGGTTGTGCAATTGTGTAACTGAGATTAAACACAAAAGGCTAGTGTTTAATTCACTCAGCGTTGGCTCTGATACCAACCTGTCACACCCCGATTTCCACGTGTCACCGGTGGGCCCGGTGGGGGAGTATCGTGACGTGGTTGGCAACGTAATAGTCAAACAACACAATTTAATAATGCACAGCGGAAGCAAATTTAAAATAAGATACAACCGAATTTATTTATTGTAATCAAAGTCACAATATCCGGTGTTTATCCACAGCAGGATCGAAACAAAATAACATTTATAGTTCAACAGACTTCTGGCATCCTAAGCTTGCGAGACTTTTTATTGATGCTTAAGAGACAATCCAGCCAATTTCGCTTAGTACCTGCATTCAGTCTTTTTGGGAAAATACGTCAGTTTACACTGGTAAATACAATCAACCGACTCATTTTGGAAAATGATTAAAAATTGGTTTGGATGCGCAAGGCATAAACATTTATTTAACTTGGGAGAATTATTTAACATTATAATCTTGTGAACGAATTACATGTTACTTATGCGTTCAGTAGCCCGGATCTTGTCCGGGTTAAAGATCAATAGACACACCACTTTAAGTGAGTTATACACGGGAGTACGCCTACACCCCGTGCTCAGGTCGTGGCCATCTCGTAAGATGATGCCAAGGATATCCGGGACATGGTCATTAACCCCCCAAAGGCTGTAAAGTAAACAAGACTGTTTAAACGAGCCGATCAAATTATTCAACTACCCACTAAGCGTGGAGATTCGATGCTCGATCAAGCGGCACGCTATGTACCGTAACCCAAGCCCGTATAGGGAAAATAAGTTGAGAGTATTTACCTGATGCAAGTATTAATCACAATAAGCAAAATGCACGTAGCTTTTACTGGTTCTCCTAATCTGGAACGAAGGTTTAATATAACCTATTAGAATACTAACGGGTCTTTAATCAAGCTTAAGCTTAGACCGGTCAGTTTTAACGATACGGTTCGTACGCACGATTAAGCGAAGACCGGATAGAATATGATTTAGACCCGACAAGTTTGATGACTTGTTTAATATGAGTTTACTATTCACATTCTGGGTTTTGAGATAAAAATGATATCGTTTGACCCGTTTCGGCTAGTTTATGCAAACTAGTTACATAAACCGAACCGAACGCGTATAATGCATAACGGGTAACCGAAAGGGTCGCGAACAGGTTTCCTAAGTTAATACGCTTTAATTATGTTGTGATATCATTATGATATCTTCCATAATGCCCATAACGAGTTTAATCCCTAAGTATGCCCCGTAGGGGTATTTCGGTCATTTTAAGGGTTATAAAAGAGATTTATAATACTTCTGAGATACGGGTCTGATTTAATCAGCAAAATTATTAATTTTAACAGACCACAACAGTTGGTGAAGAGTCTCATTTCCCAAAATGGCTTTAAACCCAAATTATGCGTTTAATACGCGTATGAAGCCGTTTTAAGCGACGTACGGTTTAGAATACCATTCTGAGTTTTCTGATCAGCAAAACAGGCTCAAAACACTCTATTTATTATTTTAAATCAGTGGCAATTGGATTGGTATCAAACGGATTCGTAAAACTCGTTTTATGGCCTAAAAGGGCATATTCGGTATTAACCGAATTAATGCGATAAGCCTAGCTTAAGATCAGTTTAAAAATAATTAAAAATCTTCAAAAATCTCAAAATATTATTTAACATCAGTGGGTAAAAGTTTTTGGTACCGAAAATCGGGTTTAGATAGGCTATGCGCTAATCGCGCCGTTTAATTAATAAAAAGCTTATTATTTACGCTAATGCGCATATCTCTTAATCTAGACTTCCGATTGACGTGAAAATTTACGTACATGTTTAATGATCAGTAGCTAAGATTATTGTACTTCCACATTTTCAAAATTCTCGTTGTATGGTCATAAGGGCATTATGGTCCAATTTAAGCGATTAACGGGAACGTGTGCATGCATCGGATAATCAACGAAACAAGTACAGAGACTTATCCTATCATGCAACCCTACCCTAATGAAGCACTAAGGCATCTTCGAATCAAACTAAAGCGGGTCAGAACCGAAGTCAAAGCAAAAGTCAAGGTTTTGCGCCTTTCGGTTCCGAACCGGGTTTAAACAGAAATTTGTCGAGTCGGGCAAGCGTAGACAAGTTTTTATACTTATTACCATGTTATATTAAGGTTAAAACAGGTTACACACCTCTCGGATCATTAATCGTGCATTAAATCGTATTTTGTAATTCTGTTGACTTTTTCGGTCAACGTTTGACCCGACAAACGACCTAGTTAGGTCTGGAATTGGTACTTGCCCTTATAAGGGTTTGATACCCATATAATTACCTATCTAACGGTACATTTAATTTGACATACGACTGAGCTATCGACACTTAATCACGAAGTCAACCGTTAAGCACGATATATTGACTTTTAAGCTATTTATAAAGCTAGAATTAATTTAGAAGGGTTAGGCAACTTACTAGATGATTAATGGTTGATTAGGAAGGCCCTTGATCTGCTTGTAAGCTCCTCCAATGCTCAGATTGCTTGTAAATGGTGTGAGGAAAGGTTGTGACTTGAAGGTCCTTTATATAGTGGATTAAGACACCATAGATGATTGACAAACATGTCTAGGACACCCCACAACTTATTGACACATGCCCTAGTGTTCTAGGGGGTGTTTTAGGGGCCAATGGGTGAAGAATGATCGATCAAAATGGAGTAACATGGCTGTGGCAGACAAGGGATCAAAAAAATAAAGTTTCTGACCAGATGTAGCAGTCGCGTAGCGCTACTGCATGAGCAGTTAGTGCTCGCGCTACGCGAGCCCCTAGGGTCATCCAACAAAACTTTTATTATTTGCAGTTTTGGTCCCTGGCTCTTCAAACTTTGACTAGGCACTTGTTTATTGCAGTTTGAGCCCTCGTAATTGATCTATAAGGGCCTCAAGACATATACCCACTTTGTTAAGTCCCCGGGTAACTTTATTGTTACCCGAAAAGGCCTAATTTTCAATGTTGACACTTTAACCCCTCGCACACGAATCAGATCACAACTTTCTCATACGTTATCGAAACTTTACGAAATTTAAACCGTGTATTCTAGTGAGCATAATTAACCGTTACAAGGCTTCGGGTTTGTCAAAAGGTCACTCAGAGGTATACTTTAAACATGTTGACACATTTAGCCCCTGTAATTTGAACTCTCTCACTTTTAGCTTCGTATGATCCATGATTTATTCGTTTGAAGGTATGAGCATCGTGTAGGGTTAATGTACATTATGTTTATTCACAGTTGACACTTAGAATACGTATATTCACATACTTTGCATGTTTGTCAACTTTAGTCCTTCTATAATATTTCTTCCACACGTTTAAACATTTGACACGTGTCTACATATTATAGGACGTGAATTTCCGAGGTGTTACATTTTGCAACATGTGAGAAAGTTACAAACACTCTAAGTGTTATGCGCAACAAAGGAATGGGCCGAATCCAAGAGTGTGGCCCAAATGGGCTTATGCGACCGGGTGAGCCTTGTGCGATCAGGTTATGGTGTGCGGTTTGGGCTCGTTTACAACACTAACATTTAATACACACATATCACATAATCATAACATTCAATTAATAAAGTTCACGTAATTACAGAACGTTGCACAAAGATAGGTTCGAAAATAGGAGTTGTCACATTATCCCCAACTTAAAAGAAATTTCGTCCCGAAATTTGGTACGCACTCACTGAGGAAGCTAGGTAAGTTATATCGTTCACTGACTTTCCTGGGGTGTCACATCCTTGATGCGTGTTAGTGTATATATGTTTTTAGATATATATTTAAGCCCTTTTTACACTTTTAGCCAAGTTTTAAATTTATAAAACACGATAATTACTAACACTAAGCACACATATGGGCAAGTGCACCCATCGTGGACGTAGTATAGTGTTGGTAAGATACCGAGGTCGTCCAAGGACACAAGAGCTTTTAATACCGGTTTATCCTCAACGTCTAATCAAATCAAAAAGGTTAGAAAAATGTTTTAAACTAAGAAAAATAAAAACTAACTAAATGCTGAAAATAAAAATAAAGTAAAAACAGATAGACAAGATGAATCACTTGGTTCCGACACGTGTATTAGTATAACCTTTGATTATTTTCGCACTTTTGCACTTGTTTAAGAGATTATCTTAGTTATTGTAGTAGGCCCCTCTTTTGAAGGCGACGTTACCCTCAACCCCGTAGTTTGAGTCAGCAAGGATACAATCCTAAAGGGTCGGATTATTGAAAGATAATGAATTAAGTTATTAATGCAAATTATGGTAGGCCCCGCTTTTGGCGGTGACGTTACCCTCGGCTAAGTAGTCTGAGTCAGCAGGGATACAGTCCTAAATAGCCGGGTTATAGTATTAATAGTAGTTAACTTATGAGGGGGTCAAAGAGTTTGGATCCCCGCCATCCAATACCTATGGGCATTGAAGGAGATCCTACTAAATTTGACCCAGGTCCCAAGCAGGACCTCTAAACGCTGAACAAGGGCAAGACCCTTACCAAACCGTTCCCTTAACCCCCGACCAGGTAGCCAACATACCTCCATATTGACCGTGGAGATATGAATGGTGAAAATCTTTTATTTTATATAGACAGTAAAATAACGCCAAGACACCACGGACAAACGATAAGGAAAGATCACCTTCAACATAAGTAACTAGTTATTAAAGTCATTAATACAAAACCAAATAAAAAGTGCAAAAGATTAAAAATAAAAAGTATTATACTAAACACTTGTCTTCACCAAGTGATGTAAGAGACTTAGGCAAACATGGCCTTGATTGTCAAGAACTCTTACGATCAATCTTGGATCCCGAGACAACTCACACACTCTACGATGGACAATGGATGATGGTGGTGGATGATGGTGTTATGGTGGTGGTGGGTGGTGGATGAAGTGTGAGAGAGGTGGTGTGCCAAGGGATGAGAGAGAATGAAGCCAAGCTCCTCTATTTATAGGCTGAACAGAAGGCTGGACACGGCCCCGTGTCCGCTGGACACGGCCCCGTGCCCGCCTGACACTCTCTCTCTTCATTAATTGTAATTGCGAATTACAATTAATGCGCCTGCTGTACTTTCACCACGCCCCCGTGCTCGCTGGACACGGCCCCGTGGTGGGCAATGGAAGCTTCTACTGGTTTGTCTTTTCTGCTGCTTCCTGGGCACGCCCCCGTGTTCGCTGGACACGGGGCGTGTTCAGACTCTGTTTCCTTCTTTTTGCCTTGGGAGGTGCCGTTGAGGGTCCGGGCAGTCTACTTTTGTTCCTTTTCTTGTATTTATGGTAGAATTAGTGGTCTTTTTGCTTCTTTTGTGATGTTGAGCTCATTTCATCCTGAAAATACAAAAGGAAGACAAAAACACTCTTTTTCCAACATTAGTACTTAAAAAGGGTTAGTTTTATGCCTTAATTGATGTGTTTTATATGTTGCATTTTACACACATCAAATACCCCCACACTTGAACTTTTGCTTGTCCTCAAGCAAAACTCTTTAAATGTGGCTTACACTCCCAAATGGAATAGGTAGAAGAGAAGTTTTTTTTTTTTGCTTGTCCTAGAGTGTCGGGAATCCAAGGTTTTTATAGGTTTTATTTTTAGTTATTTACAATCCTATTCGTTATGATTTATTTTGAACTTTTCACAAGATAAACTACTTAGTTGGGCATAACATGCCTTATTAAAATTCCATTTATATACAAGTTCACATACCTTACGGGAGATCACTCAACACTCGGCCGAAGGTGTATATTTTAGTGAATCACTCGAGAGCGGCACGGAACTTACGTCTTCCATAGGCTTGCCAAGCAATCAATCCTCCTCCTTTTTAACTTTTTACCTTTGTAAATATCAAGAGGACTTTTGGGGTGAAGGCTTGGGTTTAAAGGTGGGTGGTTGGTTAGTGGTTAGTAAAAAGGGCGAAAATCGTAACAAGTGTCGGTTTTCGTAGAATACCTTGTTTTTAGTGACTTATTATTTTTGAAGTATTTCTTCAAACAAGCTTTTGTAGCTTTTGTTTGTTTTTGACTTCATCATCTATTTTTTTTTTTTTTTATATCACTTGAAAGGGCAAGTTGACGAAAAACCGAGCTTGTTACTAAAATAAAGGGAAAAAAATGAAAAAGATTTTTGGTGGGTAAAAATGGTTTTTGGGGTAATGAAATGAAAGGTTTAGGCTCAAAGGGGCTATCTAGGGGGATTTTGGGTAGGTAAAAAAAATGAAAAATAATGGTTTTGAAAAAAAATGGTTAGTCCTAATGCCTCCATCATTTACTTACTTGGGTTTAAGTTGGTAAGGACCGGGAATGTATCGTCGTGGCAAGTTCTAGATTTGTAAGGACCGAGCGGCTATTCACACAAGAAACGAAAAATGAGCATTTAATCTAAATATGTGTATTTTTATGCTCAATAAAGGCTCAAAACTCACTTTTGTGGGAATGGGTTTTTAATGTGACCAAGCATATATAATCGAATTTTAAACTAGATTTGTTATGCCGTTTCATAATTTTCTTATGTTGGTTCCTTTTTTATCACGACGCTATCGGTTGTAAACTTGTAAAAATATAACCTTTTTAGACTTGTTCTTCCCAACTTAAACTAAGACAAGTAAATAAAAAAAAATGAAAAAGTTTTTGAAAAAATTTGGGGTGTTTAGCGGTTCCAATAGAGTTTTGTGTAAGGCTTGTGTTTAGGATTTTGCAAAATTTCAAGGTTTTAGCATCCCCCCACACTTAAATTACACATTGTCCTCAATGTGTCCAAAAACAATATTTTTGGGTGATTAAAATGTATAAAAGTGTGTTAAAAAGCAAATATTTATGTTACTGGCACTCTGGACACGGCCCCGTGTTCACCGGGCACGGCCCCGTGGTCAAGTGCCAGTAACAAAAATTTCAGAATTGAAACAGAAGCCTGGACACGGGGGCGTGTCCGCTGAACACGGCCCGTGTCCAGTTACCTGAACTGGGTGATTTTCTGCAGGGGGCTCAGCACGGTGCCGTGTTGGTTGGGCACGACCCGTGTTGAGCCTTCTGTGATGGAGATTTTTGTCGGGTTGCTCTGTTCTTCATGCATGGGTCCATTTTTCTCGTTCCCTTTTTCATCCATTACCACCATGCGTGTGTTTTATTCTGCAAAAATTAAAAGATTAAACTAAACTAAGGATAGATCCGCGGAATGCCTCCGTGGTGCGCCACGTTTATAAGGGTCCTTGGCTAGACCCGATTTCTGGTTATATCTCTTCTGAGTGGAGTGCCTTGCTTCCCAAGTTACACCGTCGGAGAGCGGCATCCAAGCTTGAATCAATAACCTTCATGTAATTGACCGGGTCGTCGTCCTCTATTTTCTTCCCAACTCCGAACTTCACCTCATCGTCCCCATACCTCAAAGTCAGTGTCCCTTCATTCATGTCTACCACTGCTTGTGCTGTGGCAAGGAAGGGTCTCCCTAGGATAAGGGGGACCTCGGTGTCTTCCTCCATGTCGAGTATGACAAAGTCAACGGGATAAACGAATTTGCTTACCCTTACCAAGACATTTTCGATGACACCTTGTGGGAATTTGACTGATCGATCAGCGAGTTGTATGCTTATTTTTGTAGGGCTCGTGGTTCCCAAGCCAAGCCTTTTGAACATTGATGAGGGCATGAGGTTAATGCTAGCCCCTAAGTCGGCCAAGGCATTGCGAACGGGTGATTCCCCTATTGAACATGGAATCGTGAAACTTCCGGGATCGATTTTCTTTTGGGGTAGTTTATTGAGTACGAGGGCAGAGCATTCTTCGCCTAAATTAACTAATTGCAAATTTTCAATTTTCTTTTTATGTGTAAGGAAGTCCCTCATAAATTTAGAGTATTTGGGCATTTGGGTTAGGACTTCGATAAAAGGAATATTGACATGCAATTGTTTTAACAAACTTTCGAATTTTGCGAATTGCTCATTGGTTTTTTGACGAATTAACCTACCGGGGTACGGAACTCGAGGAGCCTTGATAGGCTCTGGTGATGGGGGAGAGTTCTTTTCCTGCGGATGTGTTGGCGTCGTTTCTTCCGCCGCTGGAGGTACTTCTGCAGGCCCTACGGTGCGGTTTCGTAGTGTGATGAGGTGAACTTGCGCCTTTGGGTTTGTTTCGGTATTGCTAGGTAATGCGCCTTGCGGTCTCTCGGAAAAATTTTGTGCTATTGTTTTTCTATGTTTTGAATGCTAGCTTGTTGATTCCTAAAATTAGATTCTAATTGTAGAAATCTTTCCGAGTTTTTCTTATCAGTGTCGGAGATGAGGCGAGATATAGTATCTTCGAGCCTTTCTCGTCCACCTTGTTGTTGAGTGAAATTTTGTGACTCATTCCTTGATTGCTGAAAGTTTGCTCGTTGGGTTTGTTGGTTACTACTATTGCCGGTTTCCCTCCAACCAAGGTTTAGGTGGTTTCGCCATCCTTGGTTGTAGGTTCCCGTTGGAGGACCCGACAGCCTAGGTCTATTATCAATGTAGTTTACCATTTCTTGTTGTTCGTCCGTTTCTTTCATGCAACTCCAATTTTCATGTGACCCACCACACCCCTCACAAGCCATAACCGAGACTGTTTTTGTCATTTCTAATTTTTTTATTTTTGAAGAAAGGGCCTCGATTTGGGCTTGTAAAGAGGTGCTTTCGTCGACCTTATGGGCGCCCGGGGCGATAGACTTATTTCCCCGGGGAGTGTGCCATTGAAAATTGGTTTGAGCAATTTCCTCAATTTGATTATATATTTCGTGTGGGCGTCGATTACCTAAAAGTCCCCCGGAGCTAGAATCAAGTGTCTGCCTAGTATGTGGCAACAATCCATTGTAGAAAGTGGATACTTGTTGCCATATTGCGAGGCCGTGATGGGGGCACTTGCGTAATAGCTCCTTGAACCTTTCCCAAGTTTCATATAAGGATTCCCCGTCCTCTTGTGAGTATGTATTAATTTCAGCCATTAATTTAGCAGTTTTAGAAGGAGGGAAATACTTATATAGAAATTTTTGGGCTAGTTCATCCCAGGTGTTTACCGATCCAGCTGGGAGGGTGTTGAGCCAAGCTTTCGCTCGGTCTTTCATTGAGAATGGAAACATACGGAGGCGGATGGCGTCGTTTGATGCCCCATTGATCCGAAAGGTATCACATATTTCTAAGAAATTAGTTATATGTAGATGGGGATCCTCGTCCGCAAGCCCGTGGAAGGTTGCGGAGTTTTGGAGCATTTGTATCAAATGCGGTCGAAGCTCGAAGTTATTGGCTTCGACATTCGGAGCATTGATAGCGGCGCCTAGATTACCTACGGTGGGCCGTAGATAATCTATAAGGGTACGTTGGTCCGCCATTGGGGGTGGATCACCCGAAACCTTCTCTTGGTTTTTGGCTTTTAACCTTTTTCTGAGAAAGCGTTCGGGTTCTTCTAGTGGTTCTTTTATGTCTTTATTGGAACTGGAGCTCATACACTACGTGAGGATGGTGTCGGGTTCCAAGTCCTGCAATAAAAACAAAAAAGAATGTCGGTCAGAGGGTTCACCACGGCCCCGTGTTGAGCGAACACGACCCCGTGGTAGGAAATACAGTGATTGTTTTCCAGATCCCAGTTACTGGAAGTTGGACACGGCCCCGTGTTGCACCGGCACGGCCCCGTGGTCAGCCTTCTGTAACTTGAAAAACAAAAACTGCCAGTAACTTTGCTGAGCACGGCCCGTGTCCGACCAGGCACGGCCCCGTGCTGAGCTCTGCAGAAGCTAAAAATCTAAAAAAAAATCCTAAAAATTTAAAGAAAAATAAAAATATGATTAGGCCGTGGATTCCTAACTTTCTTAAAATCCTTGTGTCCCCAACAACGGCGCCAAAAACTTGATGCGTGTTAGTGTATATATGTTTTTAGATATATATTTAAGCCCTTTTACACTTTTAGCCAAGTTTTAAATTTATAAAACACGATATTTACTAACACTAAGCACACATATGGGCAAGTGCACCCATCGTGGACGTAGTATAGTGTTGGTAAGATACCGAGGTCGTCCAAGGACACAAGAGCTTTTAATACCGGTTTATCCTCAACGTCTAATCAAATCAAAAAGGTTAGAAAAATGTTTTAAACTAAGAAAAATAAAAACTAACTAAATGCTGAAAATAAAAATAAAGTAAAAACAGATAGACAAGATGAATCACTTGGTTCCGACACGTGTATTAGTATAACCTTTGATTATTTTCGCACTTTTGCACTTGTTTAAGAGATTATCTTAGTTATTGTAGTAGGCCCCTCTTTTGAAGGCGACGTTACCCTCAACCCAGTAGTTTGAGTCAGCAAGGATACAATCCTAAAGGGTCGGATTATTAAAAGATAATGAATTAAGTTATTAATGCAAATTATGGTAGGCCCCGCTTTTGGCGGTGACGTTACCCTCGGCTAAGTAGTCTGAGTCAGCAGGGATACAGTCCTAAATAGCCGGGTTATAGTATTAATAGTAGTTAACTTATGAGGGGGTCAAAGAGTTTGGATCCCCGCCATCCAATACCTATGGGCATTGAAGGAGATCCTACTAAATTTGACCCAGGTCCCAAGCAGGACCTCTAAACGCTGAACAAGGGCAAGACCCTTACCAAACCATTCCCTTAACCCCCGACCAGGTAGCCAACATACCTCCATATAGACCGTGGAGATATGAATGGTGAAAATCTTTTATTTTATATAGACAGTAAAATAACGCCAAGACACCACGGACAAACGATAAGGAAAGATCACCTTCAACATAAGTAACTAATTATTAAAGTCATTAATACAAAACCAAATAAAAAGTGCAAAAGATTAAAAATAAAAAGTATTATACTAAGCACTTGTCTTCACCAAGTGATGTAAGAGACTTAGGCAAACATGGCCTTGATTGTCAAGAACTCTTACGATCAATCTTGGATCCCGAGACGACTCACACACTCTACGATGGACAATGGATGATGGTGGTGGATGATAGTGTTATGGTGGTGGTGGGTGGTGGATGAAGTGTGAGAGAGGTGGTGTGCCAAGGGATGAGAGAGAATGAAGCCAAGCTCCTCTATTTATAGGCTGAACAGAAGGCTGGACACGGCCCCGTGTCCGCTAGACACGGCCCCGTGCCCGCCTGACACTCTCTCTCTTCATTAATTGTAATTGCGAATTACAATTAATGCGCCTGCTGTACTTTCACCACGCCCCCGTGCTCGCTGGACACGGCCCCGTGGTGGGCAATGGAAGCTTCTACTGGTTTGTCTTTTCTGCTGCTTCCTGGGCACGCCCCCGTGTTCGCTGGACACGGGGCGTGTTCAGACTCTGTTTCCTTCTTTTTGCCTTGGGAGGTGCCGTTGAGGGTCCGGGCAGTCTACTTTTGTTCCTTTTCTTGTATTTATGGTAGAATTAGTGGTCTTTTTGCTTCTTTTGTGATTTTGAGCTCATTTCATCCTGAAAATACAAAAGGAAGACAAAAACACTCTTTTTCCAACATTAGTACTTAAAAAGGGTTAGTTTTATGCCTTAATTGATGTGTTTTATATGTTGCATTTTACACACATCATCCTCCCCCCATTGATCTGGCCCGAAATTCCGCAGTAGTAGCTTCAGCCTCAGTAGTGGTTGCATTGGTTCTGAATAACTGGGGGTACTTTTCTGTCATCCGGTCTTCGCGTTCCCAGGTGTACTCTGGGCCACGTTTGGAGTTCCAAAGAACTCGAACAAGAGGGATTCTCTTGTGTTTGAGGACCTTCACATCCCGGTCTGTGATTTCAACTGGTTCCTCAACGAACTACAACCGCTCATCGATAGTGAGTTCCTTAAAAGGAACAATAAGGGTCTCATCTGATAGGCACTTCTTCAGGTTCGACACCTGAAAGACGTTGTGAACTGCGCCGAGTTCAGCTGGTAGGTTCAATCTGTAGGCTACTGGGCCTATTCTTTCTGCGATTTCAAATGGTCCGACGTACCGCGGATTTAGTTTGCCCCGTTTGCCAAAACGGACCACACCCTTCTAGAGTGAGACTTTGAGTAAAACCCGGTCCCCGACCTGAAATTCCAATGGCTTTCTACGCTTATCCGCGTAGGCTTTCTGACGGTCGCGTGCTGCCGCCATGCGTTGTCGTATCTGTGCAATCTTTTCTGTGGCGTCCACTACAATCTCTGGACCCGTAATCTGACTATCCCCCACCTCTGCCCAACAGAGAGGTGACCGACATTTACGTCCGTATTTACGTCCGTACAATGCCTCGAATGGAGCGGCTTGTATGCTGGTGTGATAACTGTTATTGTATGAGAACTCCACCAAAGGGAGGTGTTTTTCCCAGCCGTTGCCGAAATCAATAACGCATGCCCGAAGCATGTCTTCAAGAGTTTGGATTGTTCGCTCAGACTGCCCATCCGTCTGAGGATGATATGCTGTGCTCATGTCTAACCGTGAGCCGAAGGATTTGTGCATTGCTTGCCATAGCTCTGACGTGAATCGTGCATCCCGATCCGAAATGATGGAAGTGGGCACCCCGTGCCTCGAAACAACTTCTTTAAGGTAGATGTCTGCGAGAGTGGAGAACTTATCCGTTTCCTTTATAGCTAGGAAGTGTGCAGACTTGGTGAGTCGATCCACGATCACCCATATGGTATCATTCCCACGCTGAGATCTAGGTAGGCCTGTAACGAAATCCATGGAAATTTCTTCTCATTTCCATTGCGGTATCGTGGGTTGCTGAAGTAGGCCCGCTGGTTTCTGGTATTCAACCTTGACTCTCGCACAGGTCAAGCACTTGCCAACGTAAGTAGCGATGTGGGCCTTCATGTTTGGCCACCAATAAGTAGTTCTGATGTCGTGGTACATTTTGTCCGATCCTGGATGTACCGAGTAACGAGACTTGTGAGCTTCATCCATTACCAGCTCGCATAGACCGCCATAAAATGGGACCCAAATACGCCCCGTCACATAGTAGGCGCCGTCTGCCTTCTGTTCTAATCGTTGCCTTGAGTCGCGTAGGGCTTCAGCCCTGACGTTTTCTGGTTTCAATGCTTCTGCCTGAGCATCTCGTATTTGTGCAGGAAGGCTAGACTGAATCGTAAGCCGCAGCGCTCGCACGCGCCGAGGTAAAGTGTCCTTCCGACTGAGAGCGTCAGCCACAACATTGGCTTTGCCTGGATGGTACTTGATGGCGCATTCGTAATCGTTCAGTAGTTCAACCCATCGACGTTGACGCATGTTCAATTCCTTCTGCCTGAAGATATGCTCGAGACTCCTGTGATCGGTGTAAATTGTGCACTTGGTACCGTACAGGTAGCGTCGCCATATCTTGAGCGCGAAAACAACAGCTCCCAGCTCTAAATCGTGCGTCGTGTAGTTCCGTTCATGAATCTTAAGTTGGCGCGAAGCGTAAGCAATAACCTTGTCGCGCTGCATCAACACACATCCAAGACCCTGGATGGATGCATCACAGTATACTACGAAATCGTCCGTGCCCTCTAGCAATGAGAGGATAGGTGCACTGCAAAGTCTATCCTTTAAGTGCTGAAAAGCAGTTTCCTGACTATAGCCCCAACGGTATGTGACACCCTTCTGTGTCAGTAGTGTAAGCGGCTGAGCGATTTTTGAGAAATCCTTGATAAACCGTCTGTAGTACCCCGCCAAGCCCAAAAATTGGCGTATTTCCGTTGGAGTACGTGGCGCAGGCCAGTACCTGATCGAGTCTACCTTGGATGGATCGACATGAATCCCATCCTTGTTTACTACGTGGCCTAGAAAGTGGACTTCACGAAGCCAGAAGTCGCATTTCGAAAACTTAGCGTACAGCTGTTCCTTCCGTAGGAGTTCCAAAATAAGGCGTAGATGCTGCTCGTGTTCCTCCTGACTCTTGGAGTAGATCAGAATGTCGTCGATGAAGACAATGACGAACTTGTCAAGATAGGGTTTGCACACCCTGTTCATAAGGTCCATAAATACGGCAGGCGCGTTCGTTAACCCGAACGGCATGACAAGAAACTCTTAGTGGCCATAACGAGTTCTGAATGCGGTTTTAGAGACGTCCTCATCCCGGACTCTCAGCTGATGATAACCAGACCTCAAGTCTATCTTGGAGTAATAACACGACCCTTTCAACTGGTCGAATAAGTCGTCTATGCGTGGAAGAGGATAACGGTTCTTCACCGTCACCTTGTTGAGTTCACGGTAGTCGATGCACATTCTGAACGTACCGTCTTTCTTTCTCACAAATAATACCGGAGCTCCCCAAGGCGAAGAGCTTGGACGAATGAAGCCCTTTTCCAAGAGCTCTTGTAGCTGCTTTGACAGTTCCTCCAATTCTGATGGAGCTAGACGATATGGTGCGCGAGCTATGGGTACTGCTCCTGGAGCGAGCTCGATTTGAAATTCGACCTGACGATGAGGCGGTAATCCAGGTAAATCTTCAGGAAATACCTGAGGGTAGTCGCGTACAACTGGAATATCCTCCAGTTTCTTTTCCTTCACTGATGCATCTGAAACGAGTGCCAAGATTGCGGTGTGACCCTTCCGCAGACATTTCTGAGCCTTCAAGAAAGAGATGATGCCAACCACAGCACCACTCTTGTCGCCTTGGACTTCGAGAGGTTCTTGACCAGTACGGGGAATGCGAATGATCTTCTCACTGCATGAGATTTCAGCCTGATGCTGGGATAACCAATCCATCCCAATAACGATATCAAAACTTCCCAAGGCTATGGGAATATGGTCGATCGAGAATGTTTGACCGGCTAAGACGATACTACAGCCCCTGACTATTTGCGTGGCTTCTAAACTCTTACCATTAGCTAGTTCTACGACGTGTTTGGTGTTTAGAGGTGTTGATGTACGTTTTAACAATTTACCCATTTTCAAAGACATGTAACTTGTATCCGCACCCGAATCAAACAAAGCAGTAACATAAATGTTGTCGAGAAGAAACTTACCCATAACGACATTGGGATCATTCCTGGCATCACCCTGCCCCAACACAAACGCACGACCCCTTGCCTCGTTGCCGTTGTTGTTTCCCCCGTTGTTGTTGTTGCCATTGCCCTGATTGTTGTTATTGTTGTTGTTGTTGTTCCTGTTCAGTTGAGGACAGTGCCTTTTGAAGTGACCTTCAGCACCGCAATGAAAACATCCCTTATTGCCCTGTTGCTGATTTTGTTGCGCTTGTGGCTGCTGCTGATTCTGGTTCGCAGGTCGAGGGCTTCTACAATCCTTGGCCTCATGACCCATCTTGAGGCATCTTTGGCAGCGACCCTTGTTACACTGGCCACTGTGGTGTCTGTTGCAATCGTTGCACTTTGGGAGGTTCCCTCGATATCCGCCCTGCCTGTGACTACCCAATGAGTGCTGACCAGGACTCTGGTAACTGTCAGTCTTCCGCTGCTGGGCCTGAGACTGAACTGAAGCTGATCCCTTGCTGGAATCCCCATCCCATTTTCTCTTACTGTCATTGGGAGTAGCAGGAGTAGCTGAAGTAGTAACGGTAGCAGTAGCGCTGATACGTTTAGGCAGTCTGTTCTGATCCACTGCCTGGTCTGTGATGCGGTGAGCGAGGCGTTGTATAGCCTGGATGTTATCAAGATTAGCCGAAGTAACATGGCTCTGGATCTCTGGCGCCAACCCTTTGAGATACAACTCAATGCGCTTAACTGGAGGGTCCACCATAGTTGGACACAGCACGGCCAGTTCGTTTGACCTTTTGGTATAAGCTTCGATCTCTGACCCAGTCATCTTCAAGTGATAAAGCTCGTCCTCCAACTTATGGATGTCTTCCGGAGTGCAGTACTCTCTCTTGATCAGTTCCTTGAAATCATTCCAGGGTGTGGCGTTAGCAGCTGCCAACCCTAAAATCTGAACTTGGGCGTTCCACCAAGTTAGTGCTATTCCTTCTAGCGTGCCAGTGGCGTATTTCACCCTACGAGCCTCAGGGCATTCACACATCTCGAACACAGACTCGAGCTTTTCAAACCAGTGGAGGAGTCCAACCGCCCCTTCCGTGCCACTAAATGTACTTGGACGACAGTCCATGAAGTTCTTGAAAGTGCAGACTGGTTGCTGTGCTGGTTGACCTATTGTGTACGAATAGGACAAAGTTTAATTACAAGGGCTAGTTTAGGAGTGCAGGATCTAAAGATCCTAGTGTGTGCTATAACCACAGGATATACCTCCTGCTTGTGCGGCTGCAAGTGCTGCAGCAACTTGAGCTTGAACGAGAGCCTCTAGCTGGGCTTGAGTCATGTTAATTCGTCCAGACATGATCTTCATTGTAAAAGTAGCATAAGTGAGAATGGTTCGCGAGTAGGGCGATGACAGAAAAGCGTAAGCACGTAGGTATTCTCATGTAATAGTATCATGTGTATCTAAGTGTACTACGAGCAAAGTTCTATACGTTTCTAGCAAGCAGGTAATAAACATAAACCTTATTACCTAGGATGTCGAGTCTTGCACGTGGAGCGAAGCGTCGTTGCGGATCGCTGAGAGCACTGTTCTGGTTATAGTCTGGTTTTAATAAAACGTTTCCCATATTAAAACCGAGTTCTCTATAACCAATGGCTCTGATACCAATCTGTCACACCCCCAAAATCCACCTGCGGAGTATCACCGCTTGGGAGCGTGACATGACCAGGATCAAGCCACCAATCATATTGAACATGTAGTTAAATAGTAGAAGTTATCCATCAATACGAAAGGTGTTTATCAAGAAAACCAACATAAGTAAATGTAGCGGAAGCATAATGTATAAACCCAAACATAAGTGTTAATGTTTGAAAAGTAATAAGTGTTTATTCACGATCCAAATCCCACAACGACCTGCTCCTCCTAGTGCAAGCTCCTTTAGTACCTAAGGCCCTGCAAGGCATGCAGCAGAGAGTCAACAACTAGTTGAGCGAGTTCACAGAAAGTAAGAGCGTAACAGTAAGTTCATGAGTATCAGGTGGCTCTACTGGGCCGATATAGGTTTCCATTGGTGGGGGCTTCCCATGTTATTAATCCACTAGACTATGCGTTACCATAAGTTTTCTACATATCCCGAGAACAGTAATACGTACAATTTACGTAGGATTTACGTAAGTATCCTTCACAACCGAGGATAGGGGTACGTGGGGGTTTACGTAGGTTTTACGTAAGTGCCTGACACAACCGAGGCAGTAGTGAGTATCCGTTCACGTAGGTTTTACGTGAGTGTCCTTCGCAACCTGGGGACAGTGAGTAGCTTAGGTATACGTAGGTTTTACGTATGTATCCTGCACAACCGAGGACGATGGTATGGTAGTCTAGTAATGGTACCCGTATGAATCTATTCAACATTATCTTTTCAATCCCATTCCCAACACCCCGGGAATCCCATGCCTTGGTAAGAGTGTGAACTCACCTTGGGTTTGCTCGGCAGATACACAAAGTTCGGTTAAGCTATATAGTGATCAACCACGTCCTAGCATGGTTATCATACAAGTCAGGTTCGTATTCGAATATATAACATAGGTTCTACACGTATTGTGGCAATTATAATCATGGCATGCACAAGTATTCATAGCAGTCCAATAGCAGACACGTAACAAGTTTCAAGTATCTGGCCCAATCAATTGGGCTCGTGACAGTGCAAGTCCAAACAGTGTGCATGTGTAGCTGGTCTCGAGTCGAGACTAGGGATCTCGAGTCGCAACAAAAGGAGGTCTCGACTTGTGCCTAAATCACTCGAGACTAGGTGGTCACGAGTCAGGTCTCGAGTCGCAACAGGACTCGCAAATGCAGGTCTCGGGTTGTCATGATCAGGTCGAGATCACACGGTCTCGAGTCGCAACCGGACCCGCAACCGTGGTCTCGGTTCGTGTTGTTTGTGTTGATAAGGTGGTCTCGAGTCGAGACTGAGGGTTCTCGACTCGCAACCCTGGTCGAGACAACGTGTAACAGATTTCCATCTTTTGCAGCTCAATCAAATCCTAAATATCAGCAAACATCTTGGAAATTTCGAAAAACAAATCAATCAACACAATATCCAAACATACGGTTAACCTAATATCGATCAAACAGGCCATCACATCATGAACTCGTATGAACCCTAACCCAATCAACATGAACAATATTCATATGAACAATAATCTATCCATTTATATGAACATCAACCTATATACGCATAACCGAATTTTGTGTGCATAATTTTCCATCGTTTACTAGCATGCATAACCCTAATGTAAACATATACAATCAAAACAATCACAACGTCATCTAATATAAACTAACCGATTATATCATCAACATCACCAAGCATGAAATCGGTAAACATATACTAACCGGGTTAGAGGATTGAAATAAGTGAGGTCTCGAGTGAACAAGGGTGATCCGAACAAGGAATGATCTTCAATCGCCAAAGGGTTGTTGCCGTCGGTTTGAGAGAGAGAATGAGAAGCTAGGGTTTTGTGTGTGATATTGTTTTTGCAACATGTGAGAAAGTTACAAACACTCTAAGTGTTATGCACAACAAAGGAATGGGCCGAATCCAAGAGTGTGGCCCAAATGGGCTTATGCGACCGGGTGAGCCTTGTGCGATCGGGTTATGGTGTGCGGTTTGGGCTCGTTTACTACACTAACATTTAATACACACAGATCACATAATCATAACATTCAATTAATAAAGTTCACGTAATTACAGAACGTTGCACAAAGATAGGTTCGAAAATAGGAGTTGTCACAATGATCAACACCTTGCAGCAACTCTATAAAGAAGATATAAATAATAAAAGAGCAGATAGAAGTCATGATCAATTTTACCAAAAACTGCACAATTTTTTCATGGTTTCCAAGCAAGATTCAGTATAATTGTTTTTGACATCTTGCTGACTTAATCAATCAATAAAATTGCCTTCGAAATTTCGATTTGATTAAATTCTAACTCAAGAATATTAAAAGATATAAAAAAATCTTTGTGAATATTTTAAATTTATACAATCAGAGGATTATCTAGTATTATCTTAGAAAAAAACAGGAACAAGATAATGGTTCATAAAAAGCATGATGAATATATTTGGTAAGATAAGGAATTAGCATGAAATTAAAACCACAGATGGGAAGCCTCATTTCATTTATATTAAGTATTGTTTTCATTTATATTAAGTATTGTTCTGAATGAAGTTTCACTAAATGGATTCTTCTCTGAGGTGGGTATCTATATAAACTTTTACTGAATGAGATGGATATGTATTCATGAAAAAGAGACTGATAACACTGATATGTGTGTCATTGTGTCACTTTGTTATTGATTGATATATTGATGGCATGAAGGGATAAATACATTCGAGTAGGTGTTGATCTTCAACATTTCACCAAACAAGTATATAACAAACCAAAATACAGGATGTCACTAAAAATAAGCTTCTTCTAAAGACCGGCATTATGTAGGAAAATTAGCATCTAGGTAAGGTATTTAAAAAGGTTCAAAATGCCAAAAAGGTTAAAGAAGAAGAGACTAATGACAGTGAAGATTTAGGTGATAAATTAAATTAGAAGTTTTATTTTTCTTTTTTCATTTTTTATTGTTTGTTATCTTACTCTCTGTTGTTTATTATCTAATTCTCTACTAATTAATAAAAAAAATTGTGTATAAAATGCCAAAAAAAACAAACACAAAAACGCCTGATAGTATGAAAACTGTAAGAACGGATGCTAGCAAAGCACGTTGTTGCTATATAAAACACCAAAAAAAGCCAAACAAAGTATTACTAGAAAGTAACACTAATTGACATATGAAACTAAACGAAACAGTAATTACAAAAAAGTAAAATGAAGAGACGGTAACATTATTGCTAAAAAATTATTATATTAAAAGCCACTACATGGGATATTGAATTTATTTATCTTTTCAAAGCATCATAATTGACTATCACATTATAGGCCTGCATCCTACATGACACAACAATTGATAAAAAAAATTAAACATCAAGAAAATGTTTTTTACCGCCAAAAACAAATATCTACCGCCTAAAACAAATATCAAGCTCATTATATAAGTACAACAGGTAAACAAAAGCTTCACACTCCACACATTCACTAAAAACGCCAAGTCTTGTCTAAAACGCCACGTCTTGTCTAAAACGCCATTTAATTTAAAAAAAATGGTACATGTTATTGCATGGAGGTTTGAGAGGTCAGAGAACGTTTAGTTATTAAGTTCTCTGCTAGGAAAAGGGTGAAAGTCAAAACAATGAAAGCCATACTTAGTTAAAACGCCAAAATATTTACTATGCTCCTGATCTGAAAAAAACAATAAAAACACTGCGTATTTGTTAAACGCCAAAAATGGAGAGGTGATGTGAGACACGTTTAAAAAAAAGAATATAAAAGGACAAAAAAGCTCCTCTGCCCTTCACTATGTCACGTCACGTGACACGTGTTACGCTAGGATCCGTTCTCACACTTTTGGGCGTTTTCTCCTGATCCTGTCCCTATATATATATATGTGTATATATATATATATATATATATATATATAGAGAGAGAGAGAGAGAGAGAGAGAGAGAGAGAGAATCATGAGAAAACTACATATAAATGATAAAACTAGAAAACTAACTAAAAAAGATAAAAAAAAAATTTACAATTTTTTATAAAAAAATCGCTATTGTTTAACAAAACAAAACAAAACTTGTACTGCACATGTGCATTACATGGTTAAAAATAGCTTTTGAGTCTAGTTTATCTTTTAGGGTTTTTGGAGGTTTACCATTAGGTTTTTGGGTGTGGGGGAGGGGGCGTTTAGGTTTTCTTTTTTTTTTTTTGGGGGGGGGGGGAGGTTTAGGTTTTTTGTGGGTTTATGTTTATGAAGTATATCTTAATTCTTACCGGGATAAACCATACAATCCTCTGTCAGGTCCATCTCAGTTTGATCTGTCACATCAACTGCAAAATTCGAAGACATTAACAACAAAAACCAAACAAAAACAAAATAATCTTCTAAAACAATCAAACTAGTAAACATGTCATACCGAAGGTAACTAACAGTATAGCAAGAGAATAAGATTTAAAATCTTAACTTTGTTAGTTTCCTAATCTCAGGAAGAATAAATCTGGCTTGTGATGAACCCACTATCAGTGTTAAATTTGAAGCCATTAATTGAGCAGACTTGTTTGAACCTAGAATCCAGACAGGAAAATCATACACATGGCATTAGAGATGTTTGTGTAGAAAATACATAATTTAATAGATTAACAATTATCAGTTATCTGTGATGAGATTGTCTTCCGAAATTCCATAAACAGTCAACGATTGTTCTTCACCATACTGCAAGATGATACAGATTCTAAGCATAATATAAAACCAGAACTAGTTTCTGATCACAATACGCTTAATAAGACACTTAAATGCATATCTCGTAAACAGTGTTCGAACACGTGCTAAAGCTTAAGTGGACAAGTATATTGTTAAACATCTTGAACTTTCATTATCATTTTATGTGCTTAAATTCGTTAAATGGATACTAACTGTGATAGATTTTGACAGATAAGCCCATATGATCTTCTTGTCCGCGTTTTCACAAAAAGATAATGCATGTAAATACCTTAGTTTCATTTCGTTTCGAATATTGAAAATTACAAAAAGATTTTAGGTGTTTTAATATAAAGTTTGAAAAATACAAAAAGATTTTATTTCTCGTTTCCATAAGTGCTTTATTTCGCATATAGAATCGAAAAACTACCATATGGCGTTGAAAGACAGCTCCTGGTGTGAGGCAATGCAGGAGAAGTTGGCTCAGGTTGACAAGCTGAAGGTTTGGAACTTGGTAGATCTTCCTAAGGGCCAGCACGCGATCAACACGAAATGGGTTTTTGGATGTAAAAAGGACGATAAAGGCGTCGTCATCAGGAATAAAGCTCGTTTGGTGGTGCAAGGGTTCAATCAAGAAGAAGGGATCAATTACACGAAAGTTTACGCGCCAGTAGCTTGACTTGAAACAATTCGTTTGTTCTTAGCCTTTGCTGCTCACATGTGTATTAAAGTCTACCAGTTAGACGTCAAAAGTGCATTCCTATGTGGGAAGTTGCAAGAAACTGTGTATGTATCCCAGCCGCCGGGTTTTAATGGTTGAGAATCGTCGAACAAAGTGTACTTGTTGGTCAAAGCTTTATACGGTCTTCATCAGGCTCCTCGTGCCTGGTACGATATGCTGTGAAAGAATTTGTTGGCAAACGAATTCACTTGTGATGCAATAGATTCCACTCTCTTCATCTTAAAGAAAAGGGGACATTTCCAGATTGTGCAAATATATATCGATGACATTCTTTTTGTTTCTTCAAATGAAGAGCTTTGTCGGGAATTTGAACAAGTTATGGAATCCAAGTTTGTGATGAGCGCAATGGGTGAGCTGAAGTTTTTCCTCGGGTTGCAAGTGGATCAAGAAGTGAATGGCAAGTATATTCGTCAGACTATGTACGTCCACGAGATCCTCAAGCGGTTCAACATGGAAGACACTATGCCTTACGAAGCTCTGTTGCCAACCAATCATAAGCTGTCAGATGAAAAGGACAAAGATCCTGAAGTAGATCCTTCAGTTTTTCGTGCAATGATTGGTTCTTTAATGTATCCTACTGCATCTCGACCTGACATAATGTTTTCGCTGTGTTTATGTGCTAGGAACCAAGCCACTCTGAGAGAATCGCATTTGAAAGCCGTCAAATGGATTTTTTGCTATCTTAAAGGCAAACCAAGACTTGGATTGTGGTATCCAGTCGAGGGTGGCTTAGACTTGATAGCATATGTGGATGCGGATTTTGGCGGGTGCCCGATCAACAGGTAATTAACCTCTGGTGGTGCTCAACTAGTTGGAAGTCGTCTGATATCCTTGCAATGCAAAAAGCAACAATCAGTGTCGCTGTCCGCATGAGTAGAATAATACATCTCCGCTTCGAACTACTGTGCTCATGTCTTGTCGATACAACGACAATTGCGGGATTACGGTTTGAATTATACACAAACTCCCATCATGGTAGATAATAATTCAGCTATTTCAATAACAAATAACCCAGTCCATCATTCATGCACTAAACATATAGATGTTAGGCATCATTTTATTCGTGATTGTGCGGAAAAAGGTTTAATTGATGTACTTAGAGTTGACACCTAAGACAACTATGCAGACCTGTTTACAAAGACATTCGATCGGACGAGGTTCGAGAACTTAGTCCGAATGATCGGGATGATAAACCCTGAGTAGGATGGTTGCACAAGCCCTCATGGAAACTTTATTTTTCCGTTTCTTTGTATAGGTTACTGCTTTTCGTAAAATTCAAAAATCCAAAAAGATTTTACTTAGTTGTAGGATATTTTAATAAAAATCCAAAAACATTAGAATATGAGAAATCGAGGACGCGTTGATTGTGAGAAGAAACACTTATATATGTACATGTCCCAAGATAGCTAAATATAGGTTGGCAAATAGATATGACAACAAATCTAACAAACCAAAGTCAAGTACTTCCTTCAGTTACTATTACAAAGGTAACAGTTCCTCTAAAACCCTTAACGTGACCCTAAACGCTCCTAAATACACACCGAATACGAAAAATGGCCCCCAAAATACCTTTAATTTTATAAAAATCAAATAAAATAAGTTCTTGTAAGCGCTCGCGGGCCGCGACAGCTCAACACCAGGCAACTTCTCAGGCCGCCACATGGCATGACACGCGTTAGAACCCGGACCCGGGATGACTCAGCAAAATTCGTCGCCGCATTTAAGGCCCTCGCGGGCTGCGTAAACCTTTTCCACATCTTTCGCGGGGCGCGAGAGGCCCCTGTTCCAGCCTATATATAGAGAGTTCGACGTTCATTTTCAATCATTCAAAACTAAAATTTCCCTCTCAATTTTGAATAGCTAAAGTAATTCCCGGGTATTATACCCACTAAAATAGCGAAGCTCTGCCCCGTTGTAAGTATTTTAACCCTTCGTTACGTATTAGATACGCTGCCCGATTGATCTAGTGCTCCGTAACGACTGTCGAGGCTCTGCCCGACGTAGTCGTTGGAGTTCTATCTCGGGGAGGGTATAACTAATGTAAAATGGGTTATTATACTAACGCGTGTGCATTGTTTAATCAGTAGATAATCACCAGGAAATAACAAAGGAAAACCCTAAATTAGCAATGTGAGTTAATCCTCCTTTTGTAAACTCTTTTTACAAAACCTTAAATATTTTACAATGTGATTAGTAGTGATTGAGTCTTTGTAATTCTTCAATTACTGCCGGTATGTTTGGGTTTTGTATACAAAATATGGAACACGTTACCATTGGACAAAGAGTTAGGTAAAGTGTAATACGACCCACCAGTCAGGATTGACAATACTAAATGAGTAATTGTGTAGATATAAACATTGTAATCGCTCTCAATACTGTAAAATAATAAAATCTTTTTTAATTAAACTGGGATCCACTCACTAGTATTTCTTGCTAATAAAATGTTTTAAACACGTGTTTCAGGTAACTTAATGTGAAGCCAATAAAAGTCTGCTGGAGAGCACTGAAGGCTTAGAAAAGTGGACATAAAAGTTACCAAATTAAAAAGGAGAATTGTTTCCAATAATTAGGGATATTCCCTATAAATGAAAATCGGGTTTTGACCCACTTGTTTATTACAAATGTATTATTCGAAAAAATAGGGTTTTATCCGATATATTTATTTCAAACATTTTGGTGTTTAACTCTGATAAAAATATTTCCTAACTACGGTCCTGATGAAATTTTCCGCTGCCAAATTAATAAACACCGATGCCATCTGACTGGTTCGCGGCTCCCAATCTCAGGGTGGGGTCGGGCTGTGACAGAAGGTGGTATCAGAGCTAAGCCACTTCTTTAAGCCATTTAGGTGTTTTTCTAATACTTAAACCTCAAACATTTATGTTGTGTTAGGAAATTAATACCTTATGTGTTATCATGTGAACATAAAATCTTAATATGTTTATTATGATTTTATGTCGTTTAAATTGTCAGAATATGTAACTCCTATTTGTATCTTACATCATGTTAGGCTATAAAAATAAAAAGGAGATTTATACATAATATAATATTTAATTTTGTGACATATATCATATCCACATATTTATGTGAATATAATTCAAAATAAAGAGTAAATTGCCATTTTAGTCCCTAAGGTTTGACCAAAATTGCCAATTTAGTCCAAATAGTTTTTTTCTTGCCATTTTAGTCCAAATAGTTTTGTTTTCTTCCATTTTAGTTCCTGACTTTTGTTATTTTTTGCATTTTCATCCAACCCACTAACTCCATTAAAAAAAATAGTTAACTTAGGTGAATTTTGGCCAAAACACATTTTTCTTTTTTCTTTTGCAGGTGCGATGGTATGGGGATGGTGTTGTGCCGGTTTACAGTGAAGATGATGGCGGCCGTGGTCAATGATAGCGGTGGTGTTGGTTGATGACGTGGGTGGCGAAAAAGTGGCCGGTGGTGATGAAAATGGTGGGTGGTGATGGTGGTGGGGTGGGTGGGTGGGTGGTGACGGTGTAGGCAGGTGGTGGCAATGATAGAAGGTTGTGAATGGGTGGGTGGTAGGATGTGGTGGTGGTGGTCGATGAAAACGGCAAGAAATGACAAAAGTCAGGGACCAAAATGGCAGAAAACAAAACTATTTGGACTAAAATGGCAAGAAAAAAACTATTTGGACTAAAGTCGTAATTTTAGTCAAACCTCAGGGACTAAAATTGAAATTTACTCCAAAATAAATTATAATAATATGATGATATTGGTACTAATATCTTAATTAAAGATTCAAGATAACACCCCTATGGTATGATATCACTAAAGTATCATAATATAAAATAATATTATTCAATGAAAGCATGATATTTTGTGATTTATGATATATATCCAAAAATTTTACTCGATTTAAAGATATGTATCTGTCAAAGTTTTGATAAAACATATAATTATACTAATTTTGTTAAAATATCACGTTTCAGCATTGTTTAGATACAATAATTTAAATACTTTGAAAATCACTTTATAATCCTTTAGCATATTATTTAATATTAAATATGTAGATTATTTATCAAAATTTGATAAATGATGTAATATTTAGAAATTACATGTATAGTCAATACTGGTGATAACTAACATGCTAGAGAAATTTTAATACACAAACGCTCTCTAAGAAAAGTCTTTAATATATACTGTTATTATTTATCATCATTATTAACATAATACACTAAATTAAATATTATTAAATTCTATTTTAAATTAAAACTAATAATAATAATATTTTTTGAAGAATAAAATATTTGGCTCTTGAATAAAGTTATGTTAAAACAGTTTTATAAAACATAATTCTTGATTTAATTTATACAAATAATGAACAAGAATTATTACAGTTCATAGTTTGACCATTCTAAAATTTAAGCACATATACATATACACTGTGGAAGATATAAAATATTTTACAAAATTGTATCTATGAAACAGAAATATGCACAATTACTTAGTATTGTACATAATATTTATATATCAACAGGAAATAACTTAAACTTGTTTCTTAAATTAGACGTAAGTCAGATGTGTATATTTTTTTATCAATATTATAAATAACATTTCTATCTATAATGTAAAAGTATGTACAAAAACATTTAGTAAAGTATAACGATATGGTTTAAAATATATGTATATTTATCTCAAGAAGAAAATTTTTTTATCATTTGGTAAATTTAATTCAATTCTTAAACTATATTTAAATCATATATATGTATTCTCATATAATAACAATAATTAATATATAAGAATCGAATCTAGAAACGCTAGACTTTCTATTAACTATTATGGTTCTTTAATAATAAATAGATATAATAAAGAATTCAAACTACGTCCTAAGTATGTTATAAACAAAAATGAGTCAACCTGTCATGATTATATTGTTCTAAAAGAATTCAGAAGATTTATATCTTTAGTAAATTTATTCCTTTTAATGAATTTCCTTTTTATTCCAAAATATTATGTTCAATAAATCTAATAGAAATTATTTTACTAATATAAAGGAATAAATAAAGTTATAAGAGTAAACAGAATAATTAAAATAATTAGTTATATAATTGGATTCTTATAATTTGATATTATATGTATATGCTACAGAAAATTTTAAAATTTATATTTATACGTATGTATGTGCAAGACACAATTTTTTTGATAGTATATATAATATAATAATCAATTATCTTGTGTAGAAAAAAATAAGATTTTATATAACAGAAGAAACAAACCTACATTTTACTCAAAATTTATTTTTGATACCCAGCTTTAATTAAAAATATAAGTTATGAATATCTGTACTAGCACAATCTCTTAAAGAACAATAATGAGTTAATAACGGAAAATCTCATAATTTCATACAAAGCCCTTACCTTTATTTTTTAATACCTATCCAAACATGAGTTCTGGAAACATAGTTAAATTAAGACAATATAGAGAAAAGCTATTACACCAAAAGGAAGGAACAACCCATATAATATATACATTTTCTTTATATTTTGATAAGATATATAGTAAAAGAAATTGTTTAAATATAATATGTATGTATATATATATATATATATATCATCATATAATACTAATAAGTATGACTATAATTGTACTAAACATAATATGAACAACAAAATGTGCCTGGATAATTGTCTAGTTTTGTGACAATTATATCTGAACATGTTTATAATTCAGATGTCAAAGGAAACCGCATGTAATAAGGAAATACAGGCTGATAACGAAAATTCTTTCGATAAAAATACTATAGAAAATATCATCGTTCAGGGAATATCGAATGCTATACCTTCGATCATTGAAGCCATTAAAATTTCTGTGCCTATAAATGAAATTCCTACTAAACACTGTGAGCATACCTGTCACTTCAAACCTAACCCTAGTATCTATGGAGACCATGGTATTCGTATAAAACTCCATCTTCCTGACGAAAGAAAACAACAAGCTACAATTACTCGTATAAGGAATTTCACACCCATAAATCATATATGGACAAAGGAATGGAACTAGCAATCACGCAGCCCACTTGCAACAACAAAAAGCGTTGAAGAAGATGCCATTCCAGGAAGACACTCCACTGTAACTTCTGCAGGAAGACTGGGCACACAAAGGAGGAATGTAGAAGGAAAACTAACGTATGTTACCAATGCGGAGAACCAGGTCACATCCGTCCCTACTGCCCGAAACTATCTAAGGCACCTGACAACCAAGAGAGAAAACCAGATGAACCTAAGGAAGACGCATAAGTGTCTACCACACAAGAAGCAATATCAAATTCTAATATAAGCATCCGTGCGTTTTGCGTGTACTAAAGTATTAAGTTGACTTTTGGTTATATTCGAAATTCTATATCCTTATCTTTCATTTATAAAGCCAAACTCTCATTTGTCTCATCTCTTGGCAAATTCCTATGTCGTACGTGCCTTGCTTGGCATGCATGTGAATTCACTTCAAAAGATCATTTATTCATGAGTTTTAATAAATATTTCGTTATACTCATTCTGATAATCTATATGATTACATAATATTGACTTTTGATAATCAAGCCAAAAGATTTCTTGGAAAACTCCTTTTTCTTTTCAAAAGATACTCACCGGATTTTTATTGTAACCATTTCTTGTCAATATATCCATTATTGGAATACTTCCAAACCAAGCTCAATTGTTTGAACTTGTTCACAATATACATTCAATTCAAAATCCAATGGGATGAATTGAGATCATCATATTTGAGGTAATTTCATTATTTGAATCATAGTAAACTTGTTTAAAGTCTTCAAATCATTTGTTAGAACACGACACCTTGCAGTGGCAATTTCTTTGAAACTTGGACTCCTTTCATTTTCACACCTGAAATACGAATTTATTCATTTATTCATTCCTTATCTTAAACCAGTCTTAATACCATTTTGTGTTAAGATAAAGGTACCTAAAATCTTATTCCAGTGTACCTCCAACATTTCTTTCATCTTTGAATTATCCTGCGATATTCATTTCTTCTTTCACTTGGACATACTATCTTTTCAATATCCAGATTCACTTTATTTGAAACTTTCAATCAACTTCGAGAATAGTGAATTCCTTCGGTCATCATAATCATTGAATTCTTTCAATCATTACAACACCTTTCGGTGTCTATATAAATTTGTAGTCTGTGCTGATAGTAAACCCTGATCACATTATTTCACACTTATTCTGTTTGACTCATCATTTCTTGATACAATTATGTCTTAAACCATGATACACTAAATTCTATTGTCTTATCTAGTGTATTCTTGCCATTTAAATAAACGTTACCGATTTCTGGTTTAATTATTGACAAATCATTTTTCATACTTCCATCTGCAATTGAAATTGTTGATTCAGAGTTCTTTTTAAAGAAAGTAAGTTCTCCTTTGGCATTGAATTCCATTGCCCTTAAAGGTCGTTTACATTAGATTTATATGAAAAACTTAATTGCATCACGTTCAGTTAATAATTCCTAGAACTAATCAAAATATTTATGTTCTCAAATTTCTTCTACTTCCTCATAAAAATCTCACTAAGGATTCGTCTGCTAAGCGTTTTTTTTTTAAGATTTCATACATTATTTCTGTCAATTGTAGTTGATATGCTACGGGTTCTATTCGTTTAATAGATGATCCAACATACTTGACTTCCCTCTTTAACAACTCTGACTACCCCTTTTCGCAGAGAAACTTTTAACAAAACCTTATCTCCGACATGAAAAAATTTCATCTGTTAACTACACAACTCTTTTGATAATCTGGTCTTGCTTTAACTTGAATTATCTTGCCTATTGTTTCTTACACTATCTCGAGCCCAAATAAGTTGCTTTTCTCCAAGTTGCCATCCATCCAAGAGGAGTTCAGAACTTCCATTCATTAAAAGCTTCCGAAAACAATTTAACATTATATAAATTTTTTTCCAACTATAAGACTTGATTCCAAGGGGATACAATAGCTTTAATCTCGAGGAAGAGATTTAAAACAAGTTGGCGAGGATATAACAACTCTCCTAAATATTCTTAAGATACACTTATATATGTACATGTCCAAAGATAGCTAAACATAGGTAGGCAAATAGATATGACAACAAATCTAACAAATCAAAGTCAAGTACTTCCTTCGGTTACTATTACAAAGTGAACAGTTCCTCTAAAACCCTTAACGTGACACTAAACGCACCTAAATACACCCCGAATACGAAAAATGGCCGCGAAATACCTTTAATTTTATAAAAATCAAATAAAACAAGTTCTAGTAGGTGCTCGCGGGGCGCGAAGAAGACAATGGAGGCTATCGCGGGCCGCGAAGAAGACAATGGAGGCTATCACCCTGCACACTTTAAAATGATTGTGAGCCTACCGATACATCTTATATAGAGCTTCTTATCGTTTTTCATTTTAAGTTCATTTCGAAGAGGTTTCGATAGACCACTGATGTACTATCATTTTCTCTTTTTCTCTTTTTCTCGCCAGGAAACTCATTTTTGTTTTTCTATTGTTTTTGTGTTTTTGAAATTTTTCGATGTTTTTGGATTTTTAAAAATTGAATTTACTCCCCCTAAAATCAACAAACTAAGATAAATTTAAAAGACACAAAGGTATTTACAAAAACGATTTTCCGATGTCGGTTAACTCATGTTTTACCTCAATGTCGTTTACCAAAATTAATTTTAATCTGAAATGATTTATCAAATTTTGGGAAAATCAGTTTGCACGTCGGTTAGTGGTGCGGACCATGACAACATTGATGAGTTTCATATAGAAACAATCACGTGTGAGGTGATATTTGAGATCAACGTGTCAGGCCAAAGAGTCCAAAGAGTGATGTACGAGATAATAATTCAAAAAGTAGCTTAAATATCGACAAGTATAGGAGAGATTAGAAATTCAAAACCGTATCCTGCAACTGCTTCGTGCATTGCAAGGAATCTGAGTGCTCTCCCAAACTGGATATCCACCCGGTGTGGATTCCAAGGTCGAATTTGCAGCTACTTCAATGAATCCAAGAAAAGCTCTTCATAGCAACAAGATCATCAACCTTTGGGTCCGGCTGGTCTTCCACATTGCGCCAGCGAAGGTCATTGACTTTCTCTTTGAGAAGTAGTGTGCGGTTGTTCAATCCATGCCAAGGCATCCGCACACCCGGTTGGTTTGTTCAACAAACACATTTTCTCCAATCACACTGAGAAGAAACGTACACTGCACGTTCATCTTGTTGATTTTGAACTTCAGACATGCTACAGGTGCGTACATTTTGATTGAATCTATCCTTGGGACCCGATCAAAGCCTTGAACAATCACACTTTTGGAATGATTTGCATTTTCTCGAAGTTATCAATTTGTTTCAACAGACAGTTTTGTCTTCTTTTCTTTTTCTCTCCATCAAAGGCAACAATTTCTTCTATCGCCTATCTTGTGCAAGAACATTCCACTATCAATAATCCTATGACTATCGAAAGTTCCTCCTAGAACATCCTGCACACTCACTCAGAGATTAGTTTAGTTGGAGAGGGGGACCCAAGCCTTCATAGACTTGGGTTGCCCCTGAGAATCAAGAAATGTAATTTCAATTTCCTGATGATTTTCAAACACAGCACCTCCCCCTGAACTTTCACCCGATTTAGGTCTCCAAGCTTGTTTTCGTTTACCAGATTGTGTATTATGTACAATTTCTGGTTTTAATGGTTGTGACAAACTAGGTTTCCTTTTAACTGTTTTGACTTCAGATTTTAAACCATTTTCAACAGCTTTGATGTTATGACGTCGTTTTCGTTTCTTGTTCCTTAACAGTTCTTTTATCATGTTTTGGAGAAACAGGACGACGTTGTGAGTGACCTTGTTCAGAAGGGGTTCTTTCAACAAAATTTGGTTTGGGTGAGTTTGTGCAGTCTTTAATGATGTGCCCAAACTTCCCACATTTAAAACACGTTCTCCTTTCAACAAACTTAGGAGAATTTGATCGACTAGCAGATGTCGAACCTGTAGAACTTGAGGTACTTGCTCTTTCAGCACACCCGTTTGTGTGTTGGGTGTAATTGTTGTCGCTATTACGTTTCAAAATCTTGACTTCTTGTACAAAATTGGTGTTTGATTTGTTTTCAAAAGTCTCAATTTTATCCGTACCATTTGATGCTACAAATTTAACATCTTTTGCTTTCTTCTTGTAACGAGCTCCTTTTGATTCAACCTTAGCCTTTGGCTTTGGAGCTCGTTGTTGTTGTTTACCCTTAAAAGCAATTGGTTGTTGCTTTGTCGGTGATTTTTGGTTTCCAAATTGTTTCCTGATTTTAGCTTTTGGAATTGGATCACATTGTGTTACCACAACTCCGGGGATGGTCTTTCCCAAAAATTTATTCATGTTGTCTTCAAAAACATTATCAATCAAAGATGGATTGACATTTTTAATTGGAAAATCATTGTCTGAATAAATCTTAGCATCACCGACCAAAGTATACAACACGTTATTGCTCTTAACAGCAGACACATTTTCCTTGTCATCTTTGACATCCTTGACATGATCTATCACTTGCTTGGCAACAGGTTGCATGGCAGGATTAGGAGGATCACAAAGAATATGATTCTCAATTGGAATTTCTACTCCTTTCGTCTCATCAAGTGATTCATCCTGGTCACTTACATCTGATTCATCATCTGAAGAATCATAGTCCTCAATGGTTGGAGGACTTTGATTTGAAGCACATGATGACTTTTCTTTGTTATCAGATGAGCCCTCCGATGAATTGTCCGGTTTGAACCCTAGGCCAGTAGTAACTTCCTCATAATCAAGAGGCACAATGGGTTCATACCGAGGCATATCCTCTTCATCGGGCATTTTGGTATAGTTGTGTCTCAAAGGGGGTGGACACGCCTTATACCCAACGCCTTTTCTTTTCCCTTTTAGCTGTTGAACGTCAATGATGTGGTCAAGCACAAATCGGGAGTTAGAATAACTCTCCAACTTTTGCTTGATAGCATCATGCTCGCATTTGGCAATGGCTAGTTTCTTTTTGGTTTCCTCAACGATGTTAATGTAATCGTTAACACTAACGTGTTTATGATAAACAACTTTGTTCACTTCGGAAACACTTTTCTTTAAGGTTTCAATTACAGATTTAAATTCCTTTTCGTTTCTAACTAAAGCCATATTTGCCTCTTTGCACTTTGACAGTTCAATAACCAAACTCTGATTGTGACTATATGAACCATTTCAGATTCACGTTTCAATTCATCACATTTATGTTTCATATCAGCACAATGACTACATATGCTAGGAGTTTCAGATTTTATCTGACTTGTAGAAGCTGAGACATTAGCCATAAAGGCAGACTGAGAAGAGAAGGATCCATCTTTAGTGAGAATCTTCTCCATTTCTTCTGATGTAGCATCAACTTTCCCGATCAAGTCAGATTTCTCGTTAGCATCATTCGACAAATTATCAGCTTCAGAATCAGTTCTTTCATCCAAATTCAATTCTTCATCCGAACTGCCACTGTATCCCGAACTATGATCTTTTCCTAAAGATTCACCGTCATTGACATTCTTGACAATTTCAGCGTAAAACGCAGTTCTTGTTTGATCACCGTTTCCCAACTGTATGGGCGGACCACAATCGACACTTGGATCGAATTGAGGTTGTGTTGTGGAAACTTGAGGTTGAGGTTGGGGTTTAGATTGCGAAAGATAAGCACTTTGATTGAACTGTGGAAACGGAGATGAGCTTGTATTTGATACAAACGCCGTTTGAAGGTTCGGTTGCTGCTGAATGGAACTAGAACTAGCTGAAGGACCAAAACCCGGCAAATACATTTCTGTGTTTTGAGTAGGTGCAATCCTTTTAGCTTTCCGAATTTCCTCTTCGTTCTTGTGTTCCAACGTCTGAATGAATTCATAGATATTAACATTGACAACATCTAGAACGCCCGTATGCTTTAAAATCTCAATGAATGGGCTCCACTTTGGAGGTAGAGCATCAGCAAACCGTGCTACCATTTCCTGTTGAGATGCAAGAACACCAAAATAATACATTTCACTCATCAAATGATAATAACGAGTAGTTATATCATTTAGGGTTTCATTCTCTAAGAAATGAAATGATTTGAATTTCTTCTTCAACAGATCAGGACGTATCTTTCTAGTAGCTGCATTTCCTACTCCTCTCACTACCAAAAGATTCTGTATGTTTTGATTTTGATTTGACAACAAAGCCCATTGACTTGCACTTATGGATGGTTGAGAAAACATATTTCTTGCCCACGCGGCTGCGGAAGTTTGATCTTGTCCTGGTTGTGGGTCCATACTCCAATCCCATGGGCTCGTACAACTCATGTTTGATATATGAAAGTGAACAACTGATCAAATACTTGAAAACACAGTCAAATATCTTTCGCAAAGACTATGCTTCTACGAACACTATACTCCACGAACAGTGATTCACAATGAAGACGTGTTGTTTGAAATGTAGTCCACTAAAAGTTATAATCCCACAAAAGACTTGATTGTTAAAAGTTAACAAACAAGGACTTGAGGCTAATATCCACAAAAAAAAGGTTCAAAAAAAATTCCTTTTAGACCAAAACGTGAAGGCCCAATGAAAAATTAATTTGAAACCCACCATGAAAACTTGTTTGAAGCCATGAAGACCCCCCTTTTTTTTTTAAGAAAAATACCTTGCACATTAATATCTACGAACACTAATATGTAGTGTCAACGAAGCATCACCAGTCCAAGGAAATTTCAATCCGATCCAAAAAGGCCCAAACAAAACAAGCAACAATCCAAATAAGCCCAAATAAACAACCCATCGTGCACCTTCAAAAGTCAACATCCCTAAACATTTTTCTCAGCCGACAACTGCAATTCACAGCAACTACCAATCCAAAACCCTCATCTGCGATATATCACCACCATCCACTGCCCTTTTCACCTATTGAAACTATCTCTGCGATTCACACATCCAAAACCAGACATCATCTTCCCTGATTTGATGGGGTAAAAGATCGACGAAACACAATCCATGTTTGGGCTTCTGATTTGTTAATCTTGTGACGAAACTCAGAATTAAAACTTGTTGTCCACGAAACTGATTTGATTAAAGTTGACTGACGAAACTCAGCTTGTGATCTTGGCGACAAAACAGATGAACCTTTTGGTCGACGAAACTGATGTGTGTTGATTGATCGACGAAACTGATTAGATATAATGATGGATCGACGAAACAGGAGGATAAAGACAGCGACGAAACATGTATGATGTTGTCCGACGAAACAGATTTGAAACAGATTTGATGTTGCTGCAACGAAACTCAGGTTTGTGTGAATTAAATAATGCAGCCAAAATAGTTGACTGGTGACCACACCTTGACTGATCTGTATATTATATATCTGATGAAACAGGTTGATATATTGATCGACGAAAATGAATTGACTGATTATTGGACGAAACAAATCTGAAAGGTGTGTGTGACGAAACAGATGAACCTTTTGTGAATCTGATCGACGAACAGGAATGGATAAGGTTGGGAGTTGGTGAGATATTTCAACTTGACCTTATCTTGCTTCTGACACACGGCACAATTTCAAATTACCACCATGCTCCTCATACTTTGAAAGCACAATTTTCAAAACAAAATGAATTTTAAATTCACAAACACTTCAAACAGTGACTTTATAAAGGATCAAAAAGTGAAATTATGAAGAACACTTTAAAGATCACTAAAGAACACGATGAATATTTGAAGATTCCGGTCACCGAATAATTTTCCGAAACATGATTTTGCTTAAAAAGAAAAGCAAAATAATATGGTTTTTACAGATTTTCAGGAAATTTTTTAGAAAAATATGAATATCACAAGAACACTTTCTCAGAAAATCATAAACAATCAAGTTCAAACTTGATAAAAACCGAAACTTGTTTGGTTTTAAACAAGGATTAGAGCCAAAGCTCTGATACCAATTGTAGGTATCGTTTTTCCGGTGGATCGATAACGTAAACCTAACCTTGTTTATCACAAACATGGTAACGGGTGCGGAATCCCCGTGACAGTGCAAACCAAACACAGATAATAAGAACACGGTTTAACCAACGAAACACAATCCATTGATTAAACGGGAGGAGAACCGAGAACAACTGATACACACACAGTTTTATAGAAAAAGTCTCTCCGGGAATTCTCTCATCTGGTTTCAAAGTGAAACCATAAGGCTGTTTATATAGAACCCTGGGCCTTAACTACGACGAAACACATAGGGGCTCGACGAAACAAACATTGGACCAGTCATTGGGCCTGAAGAAGCCCAACAATGGACGAAACACTGAGTTTCGTCGGCCCTTTGTCCTGTAGTGTGATGAAACACTTGTGTTTCATCATGCTTTTGTCCTTATTGGGTGAAACACAAACTGTTTCTTCATGTTTTTGTCCTTTATGGATGAAACACAAAGTGTTTCTTCATGTTTTTGTCCTTTATGGATGAAACACAAAGTGTTTCTCCACGTTTCGTCAGGAGGGGTATTGGCCCAAAGAAGGTTAAGCCCAAAGTCCAGGCTTAGCCCACATGAGGATGTTTTGGCCCAGAGACTAAATAAATGTCACACCCCGGCCGCGGTAAAACAACGAAAGCCGCGACGGAAACGCCGGGGAGGTGAGTAGCGACAGAATTATTGTTTCAACAACCATGGCAAATAAAGTTTTGTATTATTAAAATTAAGGTTACATTGTCTTGAGTTCAAATAAACTACATAATAACTGTCTTTTAAGTCACTAAGGCCCGAGTCCGCCTAAGTGTAGCACAAACATCATCATGCATTGGCATCTGAACACATGTAAAAATAGGTACGTCAGCATAAAAATGCCTGTGAGATACATAGGTTTTGTTTATGCAGATTCATGACTTGTATTTGAAAGAAGTGTTTAATAAAGTGTAGTCATGAATCTTATAAAATGTTTTTCCTTTGTAAAACCATGTGAAAAATCAATGAAAATCAAATGATGATGAAATGAAAATGCATGGTTTAATAAATAACCAAGTGAAAGTGAATTTGGATAAAATATGTAATTTGTAAAACAATGTCATGTTTATGTATGAAATGTTCATGTCTTGCCCAAGTGATTTATATAACGCAACGATGTATAATACGATAAAATCACTTATATATAGGAAGTACCAGCGGCGTATCCACCATGCTTTTATCATATAACACATAGCCCCGTTACATAAGTCACTTATCAATAACCAACCAAAATGTCTTGTTCCATGTCAAAATGTGTATATGTAAACCGTGTACAATGTCATGTGTATCATGTATAACCAATGAAATGCATAGCAAGTAGGAAATCATCTACTTAACTATGTAATGATGTCTAATGTGAAAACAAATGTCATGTATGGTGAATAACTAGAAGTTACTCAACCCCATAGAAAATGTACAAAACATGTTTTTGAATAAACCTAAGTTTAAATCAAATGTTATGCTTTGCAGAAAAACAATGCTTTATGATTACAAACATTTATGCAGTAATGTTAATCGCATATATTGAAGCCTTGCGACTGTGGCGACAAACCTTTAAACAAATTAAAGGTTCATCTAAAGTTATGTAGTCGGATTCTGTCATCCCCAACTTACAAACAAACCCAGGAAATCGGAAACGGGAGTTGTCAATTCCTATGGTACCATTACATAAGTCCGAGCGGCGTGATCAATGTTAATGAATGTATTATTGTCCCGATTAAACACACCAAATGTCATAACCAATGTAGCATGTGAAAACCATGTACTAGGAATGCTAAGTAAACATGCCTAGTAGAAATGTTCATGTAAAACAATGTGCTAGCATGCTCAGTAAACATACATAGCAGAAATGTCATGTAAAACAATGTGTTCCATATGCTAAGTAAACATATGCAACAAATGTGTAACAAATCAATGTGCTAGCATGCTTGACATACATAGCAAAACACAATGGAAAGCATGTACTATATATGTACTAGGTGAAAGTAGCATGTTTATGTCATAAAAGCATGAAATGCACGAAAGTAACATGTATGTACATGTGTATCACCCCAAAATATTTGAAAACGGTAAAAGAGGGAAACTATGTACTCACTTGGGATTGCTAATTAGTCTTGAGAATAAGACCAATTTAAGCTCCAAGGGTCACGGAATCAACCGGCACCTAGTATAGGAAACTATGTTAATAAACGGCCCTAAATTGGGAGATAGGATTGAATGAGGTTCTATGAATCAAATGAGTAATTGAACTCATATGGTTTGATTTAATAGGCCCTACATTCTGATTGGAAAGCCTACCTAAGTGCTTTTGACCCGTTTTGAACCATTATGGTGACATTAAGTCACTATAATGCGTCGTTAGCGTAAAACTATGTTCGGATGGTTAACTATGTGCTATGCCAAGTCTTACATGCCCAATTATCCCTAAACATGTTACTAAATCAGATTACTTGTCAAAAATATGTTCACATAAGCAAAAATACGGATTTTAGCTTCAAAAGGGCATTTTGGTCATTTCCTATGGGCATACAAGCTAACAAGCATATGACTAACCAATCCTATGTGATCATAAGGTTATAACCTTAGAGGTTATTCCCTATGTAACTATGATCACTAACTAATCTTGGTCGGATCCTAAAGATCGACCAACCGGGTCGGGTTCGGAAGTGTAAGTGGTTGTTTAGACCGCTTAACTTACAACCCTAAACAAGCACAAACTAATAGTGTCGAGTTAGACATGTCAAAACATGTCTAACCTACTGATTTGGTATCAAAACAAAGTGTTTTGATACCCTAAAGTAGTTCCGAGGCAAAATGCGTGTAAAAACGCATTTTGACCGAAACTTTGACTCGACACTACAAGTAGCTAACGTGGTAATCAGATGTTATAATCACGAAGGATTATAACTATCGTGATTACAATCACGTTTCAAAGTTCAATTGAACTTTGATTTGACCAATTGATGGTCAAAACCGAAAGTCAAACTGTTGGCCAAACGTTTGACTTTCTGCACTATATAAGGAAAAAGCAAATAAAAGAATGAAAGAAGCTCACGAAGGGTCCTTGCTATCTTTTCTACAAGAAGACAAAGTCCCAAATCAGCTTAGAGAGCTTCCAAGCAGATGAGAAGGAGAGAAAATGAGAATGAGCAAGGAATGAAGGAGTTAGGATGGCTATTTATAGTTGTGGTGAGTTAATAGGATCATCACAAGTGTTTTGATTAGCCATTAAGCAAAGAAATCTGGCCATCCACATGTTACAAGCTAATTAGAGCCTTGGTGAACACACAAACTTGCCCACCACACAAAGAATTAACCATAACAGCCCCTAAAGATCAAACAGATTGCTAAAACTCATTTCTGATCGCTGGGCCTGCTTTACGGACCGTAAGGTGATGGGCATACGGTCCGTAAGGACCTGCAGATCAGCAACTTTCACATATTACAGCATTGGTCCCTGCACTGGCATAAGCTCATTTTAGGCCCTTTTGACCCCCGTTAAGCCATTTTCAAGGCTCTACAAGGTCAATAAAGTTTAAAGGACTCAAGATATGCTCAGAAAAGTCTCGGATGTCGGCTCGTTTGGTCGTACGGTCGCGTTGTTCGTTAATTTACTACGAAACTCAAACGAACGCGAAAACGAACCAAATTAAGCGACGAGTGGAATTTTTGCATGCCGATCACTAAAATAAAAATATTTTAGTGTGTACAAAAATTTTGGATGTCCAGATGTGTCCAGAACGTAAGATATGCGCGAAAATGCAAACTTACGCCGTTTTTGACACTTTTAGTCCCTGTAAGATCATGTAAGCATGTTTTCGCACACCGAACCTATCAAAGCTTATTTCTAAGCCATGTTTAGGTTATATATGGTATGTTTAACTTATGATCAAGTTCCGGACTGTACGTTGCCTTACGAAACGGCAAACTTTTGCAAGTTGACGCAATTAGTCCCTGAGAGCGAATAAACTTGTTTTTGCCATACCAAAGCCTTTAAAACTTATTTCTAAGTTAGGTAAAGGTTATTTAAGGTATGTTAAGTTTATGATGATGTTCCGAAGTGTTTGTCGCGTTTTACTGATCGTGTTAACGCATCAGTTCGCGTATAACTTTCCAGAAAGCGATATAGAGTTCAAAATCGATCAAAAATCAACACGGGCACAAAACCAAACATAAATGACAAACATTGGGATCAAAACACACTGTTTAATTAATATTGTATTGTTCAGAGTCTGCAAAATGATATCACAAGCATAGATGTCACAGTCTCCCCTACTTCAGGAAATTTCGTCCCGAAATTTATTAAGAGGAAACTTGTGAGAATAGATGCGGATATTTCACTTTCATCTGATCTTCACGTTCCCAAGTATACTCTGGGCCACGCTTAGATTCCCAGCGAACTTTGACCAATTTAATCCGCTTGCCCTTCAACTGCTTAAATGAACGGTCTACTATCTCCACAGGTTTCTCAACAAAGTGCATCGTGTTATCAACATGAATTTCATCAAGGGGTATGTGGAGGTTCTCATCAGCTAAACACTTTCTGAGATTGGACACGTGGAATGTTGGATGAACATTTCCAAGTTCAGGAGGTAGCTCTAATCTGTAGGCTACTTTTCCGACTCTTTCAACGATCTTAAATGGTCCAACATAACGAGGTGCAAGTTTTCCTTTCTTCCCAAATCTAATCACACCTTTCCAAGGGGATACCTTGAGTAGGACGTGATCACCAACTTGGAATTCCAAGGGCTTGCGTCGTCGATCCGCGTAACACTTCTGACGGCTTCTAGCTGTCTGAAGGTTATCACGAATCTTCTTGACCTTATCTGTAGTCTCTAGAATGAGTTCAGGTCCAGTAAGCTGAGCTTCACCTATCTCATTCCAGCAGACCGGTGAACGACATTTTCGACCGTATAAAGCTTCGAAAGGAGCCATATTGATGCTAGAGTGATAACTGTTGTTGTAGGAGAATTCGATTAATGGAAGATGCGAATCCTAACTACCACCAAAGTCAATCACACACGCTTTAAGCATATCCTCCAGTGTCTGGATTGTTCTCTCAGATTGACCATCTGTCTGCGGATGGTACGCTGAGCTCAAATGAAGTTGAGTACCCATGGCAGATTGCATGGTTCTCCAAAAGCGAGACGAGAATCGAGCATCTCTGTCAGATATAATGTTCAAAGGAACACCATGTCGAGATACAATCTCATTAACATAGATCTTGGCAAGCTTGTCAGCAGATAGATCCTCACGGATCGGCAAGAAATGTGCTGACTTTGTAAGACGATCAACAACAACCCAAATGGCGTCATGACTTTTCTTAGTGCGCGACAGCTTGGTAATGAGATCCATAGAAATGTTTTCCCATTTCCAAACCGGAATCTCTGGTTGCTCCAAAAGTCCAGAGGGATGTTGATGTTCTGCCTTAACCTTAAGACAAGTAAGGCATTTTGAAACATATAAGGCAATGTCTTTCTTCATACCCGGCCACCAATACTGGGTTCGAAGATCCTTATACATTTTGTCTGCACCAGGATGGATAGAATAACGAGACTTGTGAGCTTCATCCATAAGCAAGGTGCGAAGATTGTCTATACTTGTGACCCACAAACGGCCCATGTAATAGAAAATCCCAAAATCTCTCAGTTCAAGCTCAGGATTGGTATGACACGGTAACTCCTTACCCATCAAGTCTTGTGTAACACAAGTATGTTGAGCCTGAATTATGCGAGTTTGAAGGTCAGATCGAACCTGAACACAGTGAAGCTTGACACGTTCCTTTCGACTCAATGCGTCAGCCACGACATTCGCCTTACCAGGATGGTAGCGAATTTCGCAATCGTAGTCGTTTAGGAGTTCAACCCAACGTCGTTGCCTCATGTTTAGTTCTTTCTGATTGAAGATGTGCTGGAGACTTTTGTGATCAGTGAAAACTACACACTTTGTACCATACAGGTAGTGTCTCCAGATTTTGAGAGCAAAGACTACTGCACCCAACTCAAGATCATGAGTGGTGTAGTTCTTCTCGTGTACCTTCAGCTGTCTTGATGCATAGGCTATAACTTTGTTTCTTTGCATAAGAACACAGCCAAGGCCTAAATTAGATGCGTCACAGTACACGACAAAATCGTCATTACCCTCGGGCAAAGATAGAATAGGTGCATCACAAAGTTTCTGTTTCAAGGTCTGAAAAGCTTCTTCCTATTTGGATCCTCACTCAAAAGGTTTACCTTTCTGAGTTAAAGCAGTGAGAGGAACCGCAATCTTGGAGAAGTTTTCAATGAAACGGCGGTAATAACCCGCTAGACCAAGAAATGAACGAATCTCGGTAGGAGTAGTAGGAGTATCCCAATCCTTAATCGCACTGATTTTGGCGGGATTTACATGTATACCTTGTTCGTTGACGATGTGCCCCAAAAATTGAACTTCTTTAAGCCAGAATTCGCACTTGGAGAATTTGGCGAAAAGTTGTTCTTTCTTTAGGAGCTCCATTGTAAGACGAAGATGTTGCTCGTGATCAGCACGAGTCTTAGAATAGATCAAAATATCATCAATAAAGACGATGATGAACTTGTCCAAATAAGGCTTACAAACCCTATTCATTAAGTCCATGAAAACAGCAGGAGCATTTGTTAAACCGAAAGGCATAACCGTAAACTCATAGTGACCATAACGCTTACGAAAAGCAGTCTTGGGAATATCTTCTTCGAGAACTCGAAGTTGATGATACCCAGAACGTAGATCAATCTTCGAAAAGCAAGTAGCACCCTGTAGCTGATCAAAGAGATCATCAATGCGAGGTAGGGGATATCGATTCTTGATGGTAAGCTTGTTAAGCTCACGGTAATCGATACACATTCTGAATGATCCATCTTTCTTTTTCACAAATAGGACAGGAGCGCCCCAAGGGGAAAAGCTTGGACAGATGAATCCTTTGTCAGAAAGCTCCTGAAGCTGTTTAGATAACTCTTGCATCTCAGACGGTGCAAGACGATAAGGTGACTTAGCAATGGGATTTGCGCCAGGTACAAGATCAATGCGGAACTCAACTTGGCGTACAGCGGGTAAACCAGGTAATTCTTCAGGAAATACCTCTGGATAATCCTGAACAACAGGGATATCTTGGATAGTCTTACCCTTGCCTTTATCCTCTACAACATGTGCTAAGAAAGCAACATATTTCTTGCGTAGATACATGCGGGCTTGGGTACAGGACATAAGCTTAAGACCACTGACGGGTTTCTCCCCATGAACTTCTAAGATCTCACCAGTTGAAAGCGGTATACGGACCAACTTTTCAAAACATACCACCTCAGCATGGTACTTCGATAACCAATCCATTCCTACTACAATATCGAAGCTCCCGAGTTGCATCGGTGTGAGGTCGATAGGGAAAAGATGGTTATTGAGATTCAACTGGCAATTTCGAAGAACAGAGTCGAGTACACCAGGTTCACCACTAGCTACTTCTACTGTCAAGGGCTTTCCTAGTTTTGTTCTAGTCATCGCAAGAAAAGGCTCAAATGCTAAGGACACAAAACTCTTATCGGCACCCGAATTAAATAGAACAGAAGCAGGATGGTTGTTAACAAGGAACGTACCGTTCACCACTTCGTTATCTGCGCGAGCCTCATTTGCATTAAGATTAAAAGCTCTACCACGAGCCGGTGCTTGGTTCGCATTTGCCAACCTCGGGCAGTTGTTCCTGTAGTGGGTCAGATCCCCACAGTTGAAACATGAACCAGGCAGAAAATGAGGTCGTGCAGGATTCTGGGCAGGGTTCTGTGCAGCTGGGTTCAGATTAGGAACAAAACGGCAGGTGTTCGCAAGATGACCAGACTTGCCACAATTCGTGCAGATACGGCATTGCATCTGTGGCTGGTGGTGGTTATTACATCTGTTGCACAGGGGTGCATTACCAGCATACTGCCTCTTGGCAGCAGGTTGTGCAACCTGATTCTGTGCTGCCTGGTTAGGAGCAGTCTGGTTTGTCTGAGTGGTAACAGCAAAATTCTTGGAAGCCTTACGCTTCTTCGACTTCTTAGAAGACTCAGCAGCCTTCTTGCCCTTGTTATCCTTGGCGCCATCAGACTGTTTCTGCTTCTTGTCACCTTTCCTGTGGAGTTTACCCTTCTTGATCAGCGATTCAGTAAGGGTAGTAGCTAGCTCAATGGCCTGACGGACGGTAGTAGGGTGACTGCCAGTGACAATATCCTGAACAGGATATGGCAACCCGTCTATGTACCTCTCAATAGCCTTATCCAAAGGCGTGACCATTGTCGGACAGAGCAAGCTTAACTCCTCATATCTGTCTATGTAAGCCCGGTGTTCACCACTGACTTGCTTCAGATCTTTGAACTCATCTTCGAGTGCCCTCTGCTCGTGTCGAGGACAGAATTCTCTCATCATGAGAGTCCTGAGTTCCTCCCAAGTCTGACCCAAAGCAACATCAGCACCTTGGTCTCTCATTACCCCATTCCACCAGGTAAGAGCCCTCTTTTGAAATACACTAGAAGCAAACTCGACTTTACGGTTGTTCGGACACTGAACATGGCGAAATGTGCTCTCAAGACTCTCAAACCACTGTAGAAGCCCTGTTGCTCCTTCAGTACCACTAAACTTGAGCGGTTTAGCCGAGTTAAACTGTTTAAAGTTGCACAGAGCAGGCGCATTAACATTGTTATTGGTGGCTTGGTTTATTTGAGTTATGAGACTAGGTAGCATAGCAGCCATCTGCTGTGCTATAATAGCTGCCAGTTCGGCATCAGGTTGAGGAATGTTACGTCGAGGAGGCATTCTAAAAGAGGAAACATGAGAGAAAACGGGTGAGATGATGTGATGAAAATGAGATAATAATAAAATCGACAAAAGCAAGGAAGGTGGTCATTTGTTTGTTACCACAAAGCAAACAAACAACACACAGTGACAAATCAAAGTAAATGAGTCATAATAATGTATCGCGAAGACATGCTCGCCTATAAGTGAACACTCACCCCAAGAGTTCCCAGGTAAGAGTGACTGGTCCGATATTGCGGATTTGTACGAACACTCTAGCCTTAGACAGAAAACTCAGGGTACAGGCATTCACTCTTCCAGTTTGCACGTGTTCACATTATTTAGACCCAAAACTTTGACGAGATTTCGGAAATTCAGAAGGCATAAAGCCGAAAATGAATCAAACCGGAAGCGTTCAAAACCATATAATCAATCATCCAAGGATACATGATTAATTTTCAAAGCGGTTTTGTTATTGTGTTTTTGTTGTGGTTATCACCTAAGGATAGGTGACGGGTATTGTTTTAAAATCTAAACACAAGTAAACTTGTGTTAGGGTCCTAAAGTTATAGTCTAGGTCAAAGCATTGCTAATAACCTAATTCCCTATAACCATTGGCTCTGATACCAACGCTTCTGTCACACCCCGGCCGCGGTAAAACAACGAAAGCCGCGGCGGAAACGCCGGGGAGGTGAGTAGCGACAGAATTATTGTTTCAACAACCATGGCAAATAAAGTTTTGTATTAATAAAATTAAGGTTACATTGTCTTGAGTTCAAATAAACTACATAATAACTGTCTTTTAAGTCACTAAGGCCCAAGTCCGCCTAAGTGTAGCACAAACATCGTCATGCATTAGCACCTGAACACATGTAAAAATATGTACGTCAGCATAAAAATGTCTGCGAGATACATAGGTTTTGTTTATGCAGATTCATGACTTGTATTTGAAAGAAGTGTTTAATAAAGTGTAGTCATGAATCTTATAAAATGTTTTTCCTTTGTAAAACCATGTGAAAAATCAATGAAAATCAAATGATGATGAAATGATGATGCATGGTTTAATAAATAACCAAGTGAAAGTGAATTTGGATAAAATATGTAATTTGTAAAACAATGTCATGTTTATGTATGAAATGTTCATGTCTTGCCAAAGTGGTTTATATAACGCAACGATGTATAATACGATAAAAGCACTTATATATAGGAAGTACCAGCGACGTATCCACCATGCTTTTATCATATAACACATAGCCCCGTTACATAAGTCACTTATCAATAACCAACCAAAATGTCTTGTTCCATGTCAAAATGTGTATGTGTAAACCGTGTACAATGTCATGTGTATCATGTATAACCAATGAAATGCATAGCAAGTAGGAAATCATCTACTAAACTATGTAATGATGTCTAATGTGAAAACAAATGTCATGTATGGTGAATAACTAGAAGTTACTCAACCCCATAGAAAATGTACAAAACATGTTTTTGAATAAACCTAAGTTTAAATCAAATGTTATGCTTTGCAGAAAAATAATGCTTTGTGATTACAAACATTTATGCAGTAATGTTAATCGCATACATTCAAGCCTTGCGACTGTGGCGACAAACCTTTAAACAAATTAAAGGTTCATCTAAAGTTATGTAGTCGGATTCTGTCATCCCCAACTTCCAAACAAACCCAGGAAGTCGGAAACGGGAGTTGTCAATTCCTATGTTACCATTACATAAGTGCGAGCGGCGTGATCAATGTTAATGAATGTATTATTGTCCCGATTAAACACACCAAATGTCATAACCAATGTAGCATGTGAAAACCATGTACTAGGAATGCTAAGTAAACATGCCTAGTAGAAATGTTCATGTAAAACAATGTGCTAGCATGCTCAGTAAACATACATAGCAGAAATGTCATGTAAAACAATGTGTTCCATATGCTAAGTAAACATATGCAACAAATGTGTAACAAATCAATGTGCTAGCATGCTTGACATACATAGCAAAACACAATGGAAAGCATGTACTATATATGTACTAGGTGAAAGTAGCATGTTTATGTCATAAAAGCATGAAATGCACGAAAGTAACATGTATGTACATGTGTATCACCCCAAAATATTTGAAAACGGTAAAAGAGGGGAACTATGTACTCACTTGGGATTGCTAATTAGTCTTGAGAATAAGACCAATTTAAGCTCCAAGGGTCATGGAATCAACCGGCACCTAGTATAGGTAACTATGGTAATAAACGGCCCAAAATCGGGAGATAAGATAGAATGAGGTTCTATAAATCAAATGAGTAATTGAACTCATATGGTATGATTTAATAGGCCCTACATTCTTATTGGAAAGCCTACCTAAGTGCTTTTGACCCGTTTTGACCCATTATGGTGACATAAGTCACTATAATGCGTCGTTAGCGTAAAATTATGTTCGGATGGTTAACTATGTGCTATGCCAAGTCTTACATGCCCAATTATCCCTAAACATGTTACTAAATCAGATTACCTGTCAAAAATATGTTCACATAGGCAAAAATACGGATTTTAGCTTCAAAAGGGCATTTTGGTCATTTCCTATGGGCATACAAGCTAACAAGCATATGACTAACCAATCCTATGTGATCATAAGGTTATAACCTTAGAGGTTATTCCCTATGTAACTATGATCACTAACTAAGCTTGGTCGGATCCTAAAGATCGACCAACCGGGTCGGGTTCGGAAGTGTAAGCGGTTGTTTAGACCGCTTAACTTACAACCCTAAACAAGCACAAACTAATAGTGTCGAGTTAGACATGTCAAAACATGTCTAACCTACTGATTTGGTATCAAAACAAAGTGTTTTGATACCCTAATGTAGTTCCGAGGCAAAATGCGTGCTAAAACGCATTTTGACCGAAACTTTGACTCGACACTACAAGTAGCTAACGTGGTAATCAGATGCTATAATCACGAAGGATTATAACTATCGTGATTACAATCACGTTTCAAAGTTCAATTGAACTTTGATTTGACCAATTGATGGTCAAAACTGAAAGTCAAACTGTTGGCCAAACGTTTGACTTTCTGCACTACATAAGGAAAAAGCAAATAAAAGAATGAAAGAAGCTCACTAAAGGTCCTTGCTATCTTTTCTACAAGAAGACAAAGTCCCAAATCAGCTTAGAGAGCTTCCAAGCAGATGAGAAGGAGAGAAAATGAGAATGAGCAAGGAATGAAGGAGTTAGGATGGCTATTTATAGGTGTGGTGAGTTAATAGGATCATCACAAGTGTTTTGATTAGCCATTAAGCAAAGAAATCTGGGCATCCACATGTTACAAGCTAATTAGAGCCTTGGTGAACACACAAACTTGCCCACCACACAAAGAATTAACCATAACAGCCCCTAAATATCAAACAGATTGCTAAAACTCATTTCTGGTCGTTGGGCCTACTTTACGGACCGTAAGGTGATGGGCATACGATCCGTAAGGACCTGCAGATCAGCAACTTTCACAAATTTACAGCATTGGTCCCTGCACTGGCATAAGCTCATTTTAGGCCCTTTTGACCCCCGTTAAGCCATTTTCAAGGCTCTACAAGGTCAATAATTTTTAAAGGACTCAAGATATGCTCGGAAAAGTCTCGGATGTCGGCTCGTTTGGTCGTACGGTCGCGTTGTTCGTTAATTTACGACGATACTTAAACGAACGCGAAAACGAACCAAATTAAGCGACGAGTGGAATTTTTGCATGCCGATCACTAAAATAAAAATATTTTCGTGTGTACAAAAATTTTGGATGTCCAGATGTGTCCAGAACGTAAGTTATGCGCGAAAATGCAAACTTACACCGTTTTTGACACTTTTAGTCCCTATAAGATCATGTAAGCATGTTTTCGCACACCGAACCTATCAAAGCTTATTTCTAAGCCATGTTTAGGTTATATATGGTATGTTTAACTTATGATCAAGTTCCAGACTGTACGTTGCCTTACGAAACGGCAAACTTTTGCAAGTTGACGCAATTAGTCCCTGAGAGCGAATAAACTTGTTTTTGCCATACCAAAGCCTTTAAACTTATTTCTAAGTTATGTAAAGGTTATTTAAGGTATGTTAAGTTTATGATGATGTTCCGGAGTGTTTGTCGCGTTTTACTGATCGTGTTAACGCATGAGTTCGCGTATAACTTTCCAGAAAGCGATATAGAGTTCAAAATCGATCAAAAATCAACACGGGCACAAAACCAAACATAAATGACAAACATTGGGATCTAAACACACTGTTTTATTAATATTGTATTGTTCAGAGTCTGCAAAATGATATCACAAGCACAGATGTCACAATAAACACTTAAACAAATAATACCCTATATGCAACATGCATTGTTTGTTTACATATTACAAATTAAACGGAAAAAAACTTGTCGGATCCAAGTTGGATAGGAGGATATCCGACTTGGTCTTCATTCCGTTAGAGGCTCGAACCGAACGTGTCGCATCCACACAAAAATGTATCAACAAAGAAATATAAAAATTTAGATATCAATATAAAAACTAACAAGATGATGGTTCTAGAGAAATTAAATTTTAGATCAACAAAATTGGCTCAAAATTTAAGTAAACGTCACATACACTAGATCTTATTAAAGGGCAGTTAAGACCAATATATTCTGAATATAAGTTACCATAGATGCTTCAAAATGTACAAATTGGTTTTGTTGTGATTTTCCTTTATCCATCAAAACCTCACACAACTTCTGGCAAATCCTTTCCGACTTTCATTCTTTAATCATCATGTTGCTTTATAATTAATCCAATAAACCAATGTGATAAGTATCGTACCTTAATAATCTACTTTAGGGGTTTCAAGCTGATTAATGAACAAGGATATATGTTCTTGCTCTAATCTGATTCAGTCAACCAATTTCGATAATTGAACTTCCAAATCAGTAGAGTTGTGAGTCCACCTTTCGATCGAGCTAACTAATTAGAAAATTAAATAGTGACGGTTTTCCTCAAATTGCCAATCGATGGTCCTCTAGTTGAAGAATAATCTCCCTCGAGGCAATGTTCTTTTAACAAATTTTTCAAAGTCGGTAGTGTAAGTCCACTAGCGGAGGATCTAGAAACCTAATCCTTGTTTTATAAGCAAGACCGGTTGTGCGGAATCTAACTGGCAAGTCAAACCGAGATTGAGACACGAAAACGCAAAGGTTCAACGTTTAAAGCTCAGATATATTAACACCAGAAAGTTTAGTTACAAGAGTACAAGCACGAAACTCTCACAAAACTCAAAACTCTCTGATAATCCTCTCACCTTTATGTTCTTTCTTGTGTGTCTCTCACAGTGTGTCTACCATTTCTGTCTTCGGTCTCCTGCTTATATAGAGACCATGGCGACGAAACTTGTGCAGGTCGAAGAAAGTATGAATGTAGTCGATGAAACATGAAGTCTGACAAAACTTCAATGTGGCGAAACTTGAGTGTGTTTCGTCACACGCATAAGTCGATGAAACATGTTCAATTTGATGGAGTTTCGTCATCAGCAAGCTTTCGACAATAGCATGCGACAAAATAACTTAGAACATGTTAAAGTCTTCAGATGACATCATCATGACATCATGATGTCATGATGATGTCATGGTGATGTGTCGGCGGGAATTGGTCCGCGGCTCTCCGTTCTTCGCGTGTCGAACTCTGGGGCGCACGACAGAGGAATGTCGTGACTTCGGGCTTGAGCCGAACCTGACCGAGCCGAACCGAACCAAGTTGAACCGAACTGAGTTGCGTCCACATAATTATGTATCAACAAACTCCCCCTTGGACGCTGCTCGTGAGGATTCATCTTCCATGTCTTTCATGTCGGAGGATCTTCAAAGTCTTCACGTGTCGTAAGTAGAAAGTGTATCAACAAACTCCCTATTTCATTTAGGAAGTGTGTTAACAAACTCCCATTTAACATAAGCTCTCCCAAGAGTTATGCTCGTGAATCTGTTTATCTTCAATTCTTTAGATCCTTGTGGTGTTGATGATAGGTCAGTGGCAACTCGATCATCTTTATCTTTTGAGTGCCTCCACGTCGTGTCTTCATTCCAAAGCTTGTTATCGAACACGTTCTCTTCGCCTTTAGCTGGTTTGATTGTAACATCTGCACATGCAAGAAAGCTAAACGCGTAATGAGAATAAACACTTGGAATATAGTTAACATAAACAAACAACACACATGTGACCATTTTTCAACCACCATCCAACAGTTTGAAAGTTTAACAAATTGTTCAATTTTAGTCTTTAACTTTCAAAACTTGCAAATTTCCACCATTTATGAAGATTCAGTCGTTTTGGTTTCCGTTAAGGTTTCAGGTTAAGAAGACTCGAGTTCCAACATCGTACAATCGAAAATAAGATAGAAGTAAAATCTTTTTGGATTATATAATGTTTATATTAAAAACACACCTAAAATCTTTTTGGTATTTTTGAATATGTGAAATATAAAGACGGAAAGCAGTAAATAAATATATACAGAGATGCAGAAACGAAATGCAGTAAATAAATATTTACAGACATTCTTTTTACGAGTTTCGAGGGTAAGAGAATCATATCAGTGTATGGTCATGCCAAAACACTCTTGTTGTTCAGTTAGTTAACATTTAGATAAGCATCCTATAACGATTATCGGTATTGTTGTCCACATAAGCTCAACTTATCAGTAATCATGGCGAGGGGATATGATTAGTGTATGATTTGTACTTACCGACCGATGTCTATCCACACACGACACATTCCCGTATCAAGGTATGCACGAGGGTTCATTTTACTGGTGAGTATACCATTTATCATCTGTTTTGACGTATATGAAAATGTAAGATACTCACTTATTTTGGATTAAAAACAAGCCTTATATGATAGAATCACTTATTTATGAGGAACTTGATTTTCAGATGCATGCAAGGGCACAGGAGCATGTCTGTGAACAGGTCAGTACTAACGTACAGCAAAGAGACGAACTTGACTCTCGGATAAAAGTGATATTTTATCACTTATTTTGTTTGAACATGTGATTGTTGATCACTTATTGACGTCGTATGCAGTATGTACACGTATGTATGCTATCATGGAAGATCTAGACTTGCGTCCCCGTTGTTTTCGGTAAAAGAAACAACCATGATACCCAGATGATAAACAACATAAAGACCATATATCTCAGAACCTCGGCAATCTATCAAACGAAATTTTGGTACCAAGACCATATGCCAATGAGCGGTACCCACCTGGTTTTCAGTCGATTTAAGTTTATATCACCCTGCACACTTTAAAATGATTGTGAGCCTACCGATACATCTTATATAGAGCTGCTTATCGTTTTTCATTTAAGGTTCAAAGAGGTTTGGACAGACCACAGATGTACTATCATTTTCTCTTTTTCTCGCCAGGAAACTCATTTTTGTTTTTCTATTGTTTTTGTGTTTTGAAATTTTTCCATGTTTTCGGATTTTTTAAATTTTTTCAATGCTTTTGTATTTTTCGTTTTTACTCCCTCTAAAATGCAAAAAGTACGAGAATTAAGAAAACACAAACAAATATTTATAAAAAATGATTTTCCGATGTTGGTTTTACTCTGGCTTAACCTTAATGTCGTTTACCATTAATAAAAAGTCAAATCGTGATTTGTCAAATGCTTTGGTAAAAAGGTCGGCACGTTGGTCATCGGTGTAGACCTTAACAACATCAATAAGCCTTTCATCAAAGCAATCACGTACGAAGAGATACTTAATTTCGATGTGTTTGGTCTTTGAGTGCTGCACATGATTTCTAGTGATCTGTAAGGCAGTAGAATTATCAACAAAAATAGGAGTAGATAGGAATTCAAAACCGTAGTCGCGCATTTGTTGTTGAATCCACATGACTTGGGAGAAACAACTTGAGGCAGCAATGTATTCAGCTTCACAGGTTGATGTAGCTTCACAAGTTGATGTAGCGACACAAGTCTGCTTCTTATCATAGATTTGAGAAACACTTAGAAGATTGTGATCCAGTTGTTGTACAAAGTTGATCTTGTCAAAACTGACAACCCTGTTGGAAACCATTCCTTCACGAGTAATATATCCGCCTTTATCTCGAGCAAAAGCAACATAACCTCCTGTAATAGATTTAACGTCGTAGAGAAGCCTCATGTTGCCTGTCATGTGCCTGGATGCCCCACTATCAACAATCTAAAGACTACTGATAGTTCATCGTAGAACACCCTGCACATGAACTCAAATGATCAGTTGGAGATGGGGACCCAAGCCTTCGTGGACTTGGGTCTTCCATTTTCATCATCGACAAAAGTTATTTCGACTTCGCGATGATTTGGAAATGGTGATGCTCCCCCTGAGTTTGTGGCCAATTTAGGTTTCCATGTTTGTTGAGTTTTACCAGTTTGATTGTTTGAAATTTTAACTTCGTGATTGTTTGAAGTTTTTGAAAGTTTTGAAATTTTTGGTTTAGCTAAAACTGATTGTTTTTGTACCACATCAGTTTTAAGAGCTTTTTCAAATACCTTGATTTGCTTGCGTTTCTGTTTCTTCTCCCTTTCTTTCACAAGACGGGAATCTTGTTTTGGAGAAACAAATCGCTTTTGGTAATTTTATTCACGGGGAACATCAACTTTTGCTTTTAACTTATGAAGATACGGACAATTTCAAATTATATGTCCAATTTCACCACACTCGAAACATGATCTTCGTTCAACAAACCCCCAAGTATCATGTTAATGTCTCGTTGATGAACTTTGTGATTTCGAAGTACTTGGTCCTGAATTGTTTTGACCATCTCTTTGCAAAATTTTAACTTGCTTAACATAATCTATGTTAGATTTGTTTTCAAATGTTTCAATTTTATCCGTTCCCTTGACTTCACAAAGTTCACCCTTTTGTTCTTCCTCTGGTTCTGTTCCTTTCGAGCTTGAGTTGTCGATTTTCCTTTTGTTTTAGTGTAATTTTGCTGAATTTTCTCTGTTGGTATTTCTGATTGCCATATTGTTTTCGAATTTCAGCTTTTGGAATCGGAGGAGATTGAGTTACCACAACTCGTGAACTCGACTCTCCCAAAAACTTACTTGTCGAATCCTCAAAAACTTTACAGATTAGTGATTTATTTACATTTTTAATCGAAAAATCTTTGTTTGAATAAACTTTATCATCACCAACTAGAGTGTACAACAAATTCACACTCTCAGATTCTTGTGCAGAAGTGGACTCAACCTGAACAGTCTTAGCAGGTTTTGCGGGAGGATCACATAGAATGTGATTCTTGAAAGGTATGTCCTCTTCTTTGATAACTGCATCAGACTGTGCAGAGTCAGTATCATCAGATTCATCATCTTCATCATCTGAAGAATCAACATCCTCAACAATGACTGGAGGATCCTGATTTGTTCAGCAGTTGATACTTTTGTATCTGCTAACCCATCCGAATCTGACGACACTTCCTTTGTGTAACCAAGTCCAGCTGCAAATTCCTCAACACTTAAAGGAACAGATGGCTCAAGTTGGGGTTTATCTTCCTCATCAGGCATGGCAGTGTAATTGTGTCTAAGAGGTGGAGGACACTTCTTATAGCCAATGCATGTGACATTCCTTTTTCTCCTTCTGTATGTCAATGATGTGATCCAGCACATTCCTAGAGTTTGAGTAACTATTTAACCTAAGCTGGATCGCCTCATTTTCACACTTGACACACCAACTCCTTTTGTGCTTCCTCGAGCCTAGTGATGTAATTATTTATAGCAGTTTGTTTTCTTTAAACTGTTTTTACTAGCTCGGTTTTATCTTCCCTTAATGTGTCAATTACTTTCTTAAATTCTTTTTCATGATTTTTATGGAACAAGTTGGCCTCTGTGCATTTCGCGAGATCCACAATCAAACTTTGATTGTGGATAAATGTTACATCATACTTGCTTTGCAAATCATCATATTTGCTTTGCAAGTCAGACAATTTCCCACCCAAATCAATGCAATTATCACATTTATGAGATTTAGATTCATCGACACATGCATGACTTGATGAACTGCCAACATTAGCCATAAAGGCTGAATGATGAGAAGAAAAAGAAGAAGAGTAAGCAGCTTGATCCACCAGAATAGATCTTCTGTCATTTCCTGCTTTAGCTTCCTTAATAGCTCCTCAACCTCTGCATCAATGGACTCATGTGACACTTCATCCATGTCGTCTTCTCCTGAACTTGAGGTTTCCTCATCTGAGCTCCCACTATAACCAGAACTGTCTTCATCAGAAGATTCTCCACCACACGCGTCCTTTAGATCTTTGACAACTTCAGCAAAACAAGCTGTTCCACCCTGATCACCGTTACCCAACTGAATTGACCAGTCATAACCTTCATCTACTTGCACCACGAGAGCTCGGTTGTTGTTTGATGGACCTGCTTGATGAGTATTGTTTGCAGGCATCAAGGCACGCTCAGTATTCCTGGTCTGATTTTGTTGATAGCCTTGATTTCTGAATAGATTCTGATTTCCATGCTGAGCTGGCTTCGTAAATTTATGTTTGAAGTGACCCCGTTCACCACAGTTGAAACACTTGACCGCCTGCTTATCAAACCCATATTTGGTATCTTTCTTGCTTTCCAAGCTGGTTCTACCAGTTCTTTCCATAAAATCTTTTGCTCGCCTCACAACACTAGCAAATGCCCACTTGATATCCATCAAATCCATTTCATCCTTATCTATCTGCTGATAATCTTCCTGAGTCAAATTGATATTCCCAATTTGCCCTGCTACCAACCCACAGTAGGCGCTCACCAAAGTGTTTAACAGCTCCATATGTTCCTTTGCCACCTCAACACTCACTTTCAAGAAACTTGAAGTGTCTAGCCGAACTGTGTTTGAATTAGTTGGTTGGCCAACGTTGACTGTTAATGAAGTGTTTCCATAACAGGCTTGTTGTTGACCTTTGTAGTTTCGATCAAGAAATGATGGTACTCCGGTAGTAGACAGATAGCTTTGCTCTGGGGCAAGTGGTTTTGGTGTTCCATACATATCGGTACTCGAGACGAAAGCCGTTTGAAGTTGAGCATGCTGAGCAGGTTTTGCAACTGTGCTGGTCCCTCCACAGTTTCCATAGTACATCTCGGGATTTTGTAGAACCGGCACTCTTTTTGCCTTCCTGATTTCCTCTTGATTTTTGTTCTCCAAGAGTTGAATGAAATCATGGATGTTAGTTGTAGTCAGCGTGCCATTATACTTCAGAATCTCCAAGAAACCATTCCATTGAGCTGGCAAGGCGTCGGCCAACTTAGTGACAACCTCTTCTAGAGTTACCACTACCCCAAAATTACCCATTTCACTCAGCAGCAGATGATAATATCGACTTGTAAGATCTCCCAGCGACTCCCTTTCCATACACATGAACTGTCGAATTCCTTTTTGAGCAGATCATGTCTCAGTTTGCGTGACGATGCCTTTCGGTAACATCTCGCCTTCATTGCATCCCATGGACCTTTTGTCGTTTTGAATCTCACAAACTGATGATAAATATCTTTGTTTAAGGCTTGAGTTAGAATTGAATATGCTTTCTTTTCTAAATTATATGCCTTTTTATCTTCGGCAGAAAGATCTCCAAACGTTGCAGCATTTGAACCGGCTTCTTCAAGTGCTTGATCGAATTCCGTGTAAAAGATAACCATAACTCCGTGTTTTGCCCAAGAATATATGTATGAAATCTTTCTTCCCAACCGGGATACTCGTTCATATGCATCAGTTTCGGTGGACGATTGTTATTACCGATTTCATTTTCGCTTAGAAGAAGACTTTGTATACTTTGATTTTGGTTAGTGACAAGTGCCCACTGGTTTGTGGTAATGGAAGTCGTTTGTGCTGATGACGAGGTTGTGGGAGACTGAGCCCATGAAGGAACTAAACCTTTACCCGTATACATATCTGCATTGAGATCCGGTTTCCAACCCCACTAGTCTGACATCATGATGTAAAGTGGCAAAACAAGACTTCTGTGAAAACTAAAACAATGAGACCACGAAGATCGTAATACCCACAATAAAATAACCCAAACCTTAAAGCCCAAAGGTATTAGTGAATTAACCCAAGTCCACGAAAGGTTTAAAAGTTTATCTTGAATTATGATAGCTGGCCCACTAAGACTTATGAATGATAGAGAAACTAAAAACAACTTTGGAGCCCACCATGAAGACTTGTATTGTCCAGCTAACACTAGACTCTCACCAAGACTACTTAGTGGGCCGAAGACTCCTTTAATGACTAGGCCCTAGTTTACAGGATGTAAAATGGACCACGAAGACTATTTAAATTCCATGAAGAGTTCAAATTAAAAACAAAGTCCACGAAGGGTTTAAATGTCAAAGTCTACGATGGGTTTGGTTGAGGACTCTATAAACACTTTGTATAGTGGTAGGTGAAATTTTCCTTTTATAGAAGGCACCTTTTTCTGAAGTTTTGAAAGTTGCTAGATGGATTGTCAAGTGAAGTTAAAGAACAAACATTGGAAGATTTGACCAGATCTTATCTTTTCACAAAATCTGTAGGTCCCTCTCGGAGGATGACGAACCTAAACCTTGTTATACTAACCCACTAGCAAGTGCGGAATCCAAGCTAGCAAGCAAACCGGGATGAGACAAATATAAAGCACAACACATAAGGTTCACCGATTAACACCACTGTATTAATACGTATGAAGGTTTCGGTTACAAGCACAATGTTTACAAATCTAACTTGCAAACTCTCAAGTGTGTGTGTGTGTTTTCGGACAGAATGCTCTCAAACTCTCTATCTTTCTATCTGTGTGCATCTGCCTTCTCACATACACTGCATGGGTATATATATACCCAGCCCAGGTTGACATGTCCGAAGGATTCGATAGATGGTCGAAGGATCATCTATCGACTACAAAGCGTTCGAAGGATCAGTATTCACCTCGAAGGATGATCTATCGATCATCCATTCGAAGGTTCATCTTTCGAGTTCATCGAAGGATCAGTATTATCCTTCGATGTGCATCCTTCGAGCCAGACAAATGACAACCAATAACTAACTGTTTGACCAAGTCAATCAGGAGGATGGTTGACTCGGTCAACTTACAGACTAACTAGGACATCGTTTACATATAGACCGAATACAGACAAAGTACAGACACAAGTGCACCAACAAACTCCCCCTTGGCTGTAGCTTTGTCTTGAACTTCGATGGTCTTTGGTCTTCGAGTTCTCAAAACTCTGATGTCCTTTCAAGTCTTCAATGTCGAAGGATCTTTAAAGTCTTCACGTCTTGAAAGCAGAGAGTGTATCAACAAACTACCCGTATCATGTAGGAAGTGTGTTGACAAACTCCCCCTTAACATAAGCTCCCCCTTGAGTTATGCTCGTGAATGACTTGATCTTTATGAAGTGAGATCCTTGTGGTGTTGATGATGGCTAGCGGCAACTCGATCATCTTCATCTTTTGAGCGCCTTCTCGTCGTGTCTTCATTCCAAAGCTTGTCATCGACCATGTTCTCCTAGCCTTTAGAATCTGCACATGCAAGAAATCTAAACGCGTAATGAGAACAACTGCTTGGAATAGTTAGTATAACCAGGTGACACACGAATGACCATGTCATAATCAAACACCGTCCGACAGTTTGAAAGTTTAATAAATTTCTCAATTTTAGACTTAACTTTCAACACTTGCAAATTTCGACCGTTTATGAAGATTTAGACAATTCCGATTTCATTCAGGTTTCAGGTAACGAAGACTCGAGCTCCAACATCGTACGATCAAAAATAAAGTAGAAAGAAAATCTTTTTGGCTTTTATAAAGTTTATATTAAAACTGATTTTAGGTGAGTTTTAATATTACGAAAGACAACAATTTTAAAATCCTTTGAGTGTTATCAAACGACATCACCGCTAATGTCGTGCTGATATGCACCAAACGACGAAACTGTTTAAAAAGAAAACAATAAAAGTTAAGCAGTAAATAAATATATACAGACATTTTTTTTGCGAGTTTCGAGGGTAAGAGAATCATATCAGTGTACGGTCATGCCAAACACTCTTGTTGTTCAGTTAGTTAACATTAAAATAAGCATCCTATAACAATTATTGGTATTGTTGTCCACTTAAGCTCAACTTATCAGATGTAATCATGGCGAGGAGATACGTTAAGGTATGATTTATACTTACCGACCGGTGTTCATCCACATCACGACACATTCCCGTATCAAGGTATGCACGAGAGTTCATCTTACCGGTGAGTATACCGATTATCATCTGTTTGATCGTATATGATGTGAGATTCTCACTTATTTTGATTTGAAAACAAGCCCTATGTGATATAATCACTTATTGATAAGGAACTTGATTTTCATATGCATGAGGGCACAGGAGCAAGTCCGTGAACAGGTCAGTACTTCCGTACAGCAGAGAGACGAACTTGACTCCCGGATAAATGTGATATTTTATCACTTATTTGATATGGACATGTGATTGTTTATCACTTATTGAGGTCGAATGTAGTATGTAATATGTACACGTATGTATAGTATCATGGAAGATCTAGACTTGCGTCCCCGTTATTTTTCGGTAAAAGATACAACCATGATACCCAGATGATTAGCAGCATAAAGACCGAATATCTCAGAACCTCGGCAATCTATCAAACGAAATTTCGGTACTAAGACCATATGCCAATGAATGGTTCCCACCTGGTCTTCAGTCGATTAAGATTTATATCACCCTGCACACTTTAAAATGATTGTGAGCCTACCGATACATCTTATATAGAGCTGCTTATCGTTTTTCATTTTAAGGTTTAAAGAGGTTTGGATAGACCACTGATGTACTATCATTTTCTCTTTTGCTCGCCAGGAAACTCATTTTTGTTTTTCTATTGTTTTTGTGTTTTTGAAATTTTTCGATGTTTTTGGATTTTCAGATTTTGGATTTACTCCCCCTAAAATTAATAAACTAAGACAAATTTAAAACACAAAGATATTTACAAAAATGATTTTCCGATGTTGGTTTTACTCTTGCTTGACCTTAATGCCGTTTACCAATAATAAAAAGTCAAATCTTGATTTGTCAAATGCTTTGGTAAATAAGTCGGCACGTTGGTCATTGGTGTGGACCTTAACAACATCGATTAGCCTTTTCTCAAAGCAATCACGTATGAAGTGATATTTGATTTCGATGTGTTTGGTCTTTGAGTGCTGCACAGCATTTCTAGTGATATCTAAAGCAGCAGAATTATCAACGTAAATAGGAGTAGTTAGGAATTCAAAACCGTAGTCCCGCATTTGTTGTTGGATCCAAAGAACTTGGGAGCAACAACTTGAGGCAGCAATGTATTCAGCTTCGCATGTTGATGTAGCGACACACGTCTGCTTCCTGCACTGCCATGTGACTAGGCGATTTCCTAAAAACTGACATCCAGCCGTTGTGGATTTACCGTCGATTTTGCATCCGCCAAAATCAGAATCACTGAAAGCTACCAATTCAAAGTTATTATCCCTAGGGTACCACAGACCGGTGTCAGGGTACGCCTTCAAATAACGAAAAATCCTTTTGACAGCTGCAAGAAGTGAGGCCTTCGGGTTAACTTGATATCTGGAAAGCAGGCACGTTGGGTACATTATGTCTGGCCTTGATGCTATGAGGTACATAAGAGATCCGATCATTGTGCGATAGTTTGAGGGGCTAACAGCTTCTCCCTTCAAGTCAGGAGTAATTCCGTGATTTGTTGGCAATGGAGTACCAATGGGCGTTGCATCAGACATCTGGAACCGGCTCAAGATGTCACCAACATATTTAGTCTGATGGATGAATATCCCAGACTCTGTTTGTTGTACTTGTAGGCCCAAGAAGAAGGTCATTTCCCCCATAGCACTCATCTCGAATTTATCCTGCATTATGCGCTCGAAATTCCTACACAAGACATCATTAGTAGAACCAAAAATAATATCATCAACGTATACCTGTACCAGAAGAAGATCTCCATCTTGTTCTTTGATGAAAAGAGTACAGTCGATAAGACCTCTGCGAAAACCGTTCTCCAGCAGATAGTGAGATAAGGTTGCATACCAAGCTCGTGGTGCTTGATGAAGACCATAGAGAGCTTTGTTGAGCAACCAAACCCGATCGGGATGGATAGGATCTTCAAAACCTGGAGGCTGTTCGACGTACACCTCTTCTTCAACCACACCATGTAAGAATGCACTTTTCACGTCCATCTGATAAACCTTGAATCCTTTGAAGGACGCATAGGCTAGAAAGATTCGAATTGCTTCGAGACGTGCCACTGGTGCATACACTTCGTTGTAGTCGATCCCTTCAATCTGACGAAAACCTTGAACGACTAAACGTGCTTTGTTTCGGATAACAACTCCGCGGTCATCCTTTTTGCATTTGAAAACCCAACGGGTACCAATCTTCTTGTACCCAGCAGGTTTCTCTACGAGTTTCCAGACACCCAGCTTCTGGAATTGTTGCAGCTTTTCCTGCATTGCTTCAACCCAAGCGTTATCTTTCAAGGCTTCTTTCCACGTTCTTGGTTCTTCCTGTGAGACATAACACGCGAAAGACCAATCGTTTTGTTGCCCGGATTCTCGAATAGCTGCATACAAGCCTGCATTGTTATTGTTTCGCAACATGTTTCTTGTTTGAACGCCACTTTGCACATTTCCAATAATGTTTTGTTGAGGATGGGTATTATGAATCCTTGTTTCTGGATTATCTGGAACTGGAATATTTATACCCAGGTTGTTAAGATTAAGATCAACAACCAAATCAAGGCCCGGAATTGACGAAGAGGATGATGCAGTAGCCTCAGCTGTTCTATGGGCATCCACTGGAGGAGTACCCTCTGAAGTACCATGAACTGCTGTTGTTGGGGCTTCTTGATCTGCATCTAGAAATTCATCATCCTCTGAAGATTCGTTCAATTCGTTTGCATCATGAAAATCCTCATTGTTGAGAGTATTATTGTTCACCGAAGAAGATGGTTCTTGATTAACGAGAATTGGACGAACCACCGGTGAAACTGTTGCATTGTCACTCTCGAAAAACATCCTAGCCGCAACATTTTCTTCAACGGCTTCAACATTGATCGAATTGAAGAAGTCATCGTACTCAAACATCCAAGGTTGACCCGAATTTTTTACTGGCAAGGTGTGCCTTTGTACTCTGACCTCAGACCATTCCTTGACCCTTTTAGTCTCTAGATTCCAGACTCGTAAGTTAGGGGTGGCATACCCAAGAAAGTAGCCGTCAATTGCTTTTGCCCCAAACTTTCCATTAGGATCGATGATTGTGCATGGAGCTCCAAACGGTTCGAGATAAGACAGATCTGGTTTCCGTTTTTGAAGAAGCTCAAAGCAGGTCTTGTTGTGCCTTTTGACTGTAAGGACTCGGTTCAATGTGTAACATGCAGAGGCCACAGCTTCAGTCCAGAATGGAATGGGCAACTGCGACTCTACCAACATTGTCCTAGCAGTCTCGATCAATGTGCGGTTCTTACGTTCAGCGACACCATTCTGTTGAGGAGTATAAGCTGCACTAAACTCATGAAGAATACCCTTTGAAGTGCAAAACTCCGTCATGGAATGATTTTTAAATTCAGTACCATTGTCGCTACGTATCCGCCTAACCTTCAACTTATACAAATTCTCAATCTGAATGATCAAGTTTTTGATAATACCAAAGGTTTCACTCTTGTGTGCCATGAAAGCTACCCAAGAAAATCTTGAATAATCATCTGTAATCACGAGACAGTATTGATCACCCCGAATACTCTTGTGCTTGACAGGACCGAACAAATCCATGTGCAAACGTTCAAGAGGAACTGCCACCGTGTTGATCTTCTTTGTAGGGTGCTTCTTCTTTGTTTGCTTTCCCTTCTGGCACGAAACACAGACGTCTTGAAGATGGAAATTTTTGAGGGGAACACCATTCACCAATTCATTTGAAACCAAATGATTCATTTTTCGTAAGTGAATACCCATTCGTCTGTGCCAAGAGATAGTGTCTTTTTCTGTGGCTTTGGAAACGAAACAAGTTGATTGTGCAGACGTAGTAATAGCTTGGCTCATGTCAAGGACGTACAAATCATTTATCCTTGGAGCTGACAAGAGAATCCATTCTTTTGGAATTTTGAAGCCGGGTTTCAGCACATAACATCCATTAGCATCAAAGTGTACTGAAAATTGCTTGTCACAAATTTGAGAAACACTAAGAAGATTGTGATCAAGTTGTTGCACAAAGTTGATCTTGTCAAAGCTGACAATCCCGTTGGATATCATTCTTTCACCCGTTATATATCCACCTTTATCTCCAGCAAAAGCAACATAACCTCCTATAATAGATTTGACGTCGTAGAGAAGCTTCATGTCGCCTGTCATGTGCCTGGATGCCCCACTATCAACAATCCAATGACTACTGACAGTTCCTCCTGGAACACCCTGCACATGAACTCAAATGAATTAGTTGGAGATGGGGACCCAAGCCATTGTGGTCTTGGGTCTTCCATTTTCATCAATGACAATAACTTCTTGTCTTTGATGGTTGGTGAATTGTGATGGTCCCCCTGATTCAGTAACCGATTTTGGTTTCCAGGTCTGTTTTGTTTTACCAGTGTCTTTCTTTAAAATTTTAACTTCTTGATTGTTTGAAGTTTTAGAATTGTCTGGTTTTTCAGCAACATATTGTTTTTGAACCACATCGGTTTTAACTGCTTTTTCAATTTTCTTGACCTGTTGGTGTTTTTGTTTCTTTTCCCTTTCTTTTGCAAGGCGGGGATCTTGTTTTACAGAAACAGATCGCTTACGGTCATTGTGGTCACGGGGAACATCAACCTTTTCTTTTTGCTTATGAAGATATGGACAATTTCGAATGATATGTCCAATTGTTCCACACTCAAAACATGATCTTCGTTCTACAAACCCCGAAGTATCATGTGATCGCTTAGCCGATGATGTTGAACTTTGTGAACCCGAGGTACTAGGCTGTGAACTGTTTTGTTCATTTCTTTTCAAAACAGTAGCTTTCTTGACAAAATCTAAGTTAGATTTATTTTCAAACGTTTCAATTTTGTCCGTTCCCGTCGATTTCACAAAGTTTACATTCTTGTTTTTCTTCTGATTCGGCTTCTTTTGAGTTTGAGCCGGTGATTTTGCTTTGGGCTTGGTGTGATTTTGCTGTTTTGGCACTGTTGGTAATTTCTTGTTGCCAAATTGTTTTCGAATTTCAGCCTTTGGTATAGGAGGGCACTGTGTAACTGTAACACGTGGTCCTGTCTTCCCCAAAAACTTACTTGTCGAATTTTCAAAGACTTTACAGATTAAGGATTGATTAACATTCTTAATGGGAAAATCTTTGTCTGAGTAAATTTTATCATCACCAACAAGAGTGTACAGCAAGTTCACACTCTCTGACTCATTCTCAGACGAGGACTCGATTGCAACAGTCTTAGCGGTTTCTGCAGGGGGATCACATAGAATGTGATTCTCGAGAGGTATGTCCTCATTTTTGGCTACCTCATCAGACTTTGCTGGGACAGTATCATCAGATTCATCATCAGAGGAATCAGCATCCTCAATCACAACTGGAGGATCTTGATTCTGTTCAGCACTTACAAATGTATCTGCTGACACATCTGAATCTGAGGATACTTCCTTTTGGTATCCGAGTCCTGCAGCAAACTCTTTCACATCTAGAGGCACAGATGGTTCAAAGAACACCCTGTCCTCTTCATCAGGCATGGCATCATAATTGTGTCTAACTGGTGGTGGACATTTCTTGTAGCCAATGCATGTGACATCCTTCTTTTCCTTCTGAACATCAATGATGTGATCCAACACATAGCTAGTGCTCAAATAACTGTCTAGCCTAAGCTGGATCGCATCGCTTTCTGTTTTCACACAAGCCATCTCTTTTTGCATAATCTCCAGGCGAGATATATACAAATTAATATCAGTTTGTTTTCTTGAAACCATTTTTGTCAGTTCAGTTTTATCTTTCTTTAAGGTCTCAATTACTGACTTAAATTCTTTTTCATGGTTTTCATAAAACATGTTGGCTTCTGTGCATTTTGAGAGATCCACAGTCAACTTCTGATTGTGGATGAATGTCACATCATATTTCTCTTGCAAAGCCTCATGCTTGCTTTGCAAGTCACACCACTCAGCACTCAAGGAACTATGTTTGTCTTGCAAGTCAAACAAACTAGCTTGTAAAGCATCATGTTTGGCTTGCAACTCAGACATGTTTCCTTCTAAGTCAGCACACCTAGCATGCAATCTATCACATTCATCACAGTTAATAGCAGTGGGTTCATCAACACATACCTGACTTGATGAACCGTCGACATTAGCCATAAAGGCTGAATGGAGAGAAGACGAAGTATAAGCAGCTTGATCCACCAGAATAGATCTTCTTTGAGCTTCTGCTGCAGCTTCCTCCAAAAGTTCATCAATATCTGCATCGATTGTTGCATTTGATGTCTCACCCACATGATCATCACCAGAATTGGATGATTCTTCATCAACACTCCTGCTGTACCCAGACGAGTCTTCATCTTCAGACGATTCACCACCACTGGCAGAAGATTCTCCACCACTGGTGTGAACTAACTCCTTCACAATCTGAGCAAAGCATGCTGTTCCATCGGGAGCATCACCACCCGACTGGATTGACCAGTCACAACCTTCATCCACCTGAACTGCAAGTGCCCGGTTGGTTTGGTTATTGACAGGCACTAATGTACGCTCATTGTTTCTGTTCTGCTGGTTGCCTTGGTTTCTGAAGGGGTTTTGATTCCCGTGCTGGGCTGGCTTTGTACATTCCCTCTTAAAGTGACCCCGTTCACCACAGTTGAAGCACTTTACAGCCTGCTTATCGAACCCATACTTGGTGTCTCGCTTACTTTCCAAGCTGGTTCTGCCAGTACTTTCCATCCAATCCTTTGCCCTTCTCACAGCACTAGCAAAGGCCCACTTGATATCCATCAAGTCCACCTCTTCTTTATCAATCTGCCGATAATCTTCTTGTGTCAGATTAATGTTGCCAATCTGACCTTCTATTAACCCACAGTACGCGCTCACTACAGTGTTAAGCAACTCCATGTGTTCCTTAGCTACTTCTACACTGACTTTAGAGAAGCTGGAAGTGTCGAGCTGTACTGTACTTGGCTTTGATTGTTGACCAGCAGATGATGTTCCTCCATAACATGCACGTTGCGTTTGAGCAGGAGGAGGAGGAGGAGGTGGCTGTATTGGATTTCCATACATGTCTGTGGTGGGAGGTGGCTTAACAGGAACTTGCACCGGATTGCCATACATATCTGTACTTGTGACAAAAGCCGTCTGTAGTGGAGCATGTGGACCGGTTCTTGCAGACGAAGTACTGGACGTTCCATAATACATTTCTGGATTTTGTGGCAATGGAACTCTCTTCGCCTTCAATGTTTCCTCCTGATCCTTGTTTTCCAAAAGCTGCACAAAGTCGTTGATATTTGTAGTTTTCAACTCTCCGTTATACTTCAGGATTTCCAAGAAACTGCTCCATTGGGGAGGCAAAGCATCAGCAAACTTCTTCACCACTTCTGCTTGAGTTGTCGCTACTCCAAAATTGCCCAACTCTGTAAGCAAATGATAGAACCGACTTGTCATGTCTCCCAAGGACTCCTTATCCATGCATGTGAAACAGTCGAATTCTTTCTTGAGCAGATCATGACGCAATTGACGTGTTGCTTCATTCCCTACTCCCCTGGTTTTCAAACCGTCCCATAGTTTCTTCGTAGTCTTGAAGCTGACAAACTGATGATAGATGTCTTTGCTTAACGCCTGAGTGAGAATGGCGTAGGCTTTCTTCTCCAGATCATATATTTTCTTTTGATCCTCTGGAAGGTCGGCAAAACTAGCAGTTGATGAAGCGGCGACTTCGATAGCTTGATCAAAGTCTGTGGTGAAACGTATCCACAGCTCTGTATTTTGACCCAGACAATATGTACGGAATCTATCAGCCCAACCCGGATACTCGCTTAAATGCATCAGCTTTGGAGGTCGATTCAAACTTCCAGTTTCACTTTCGCTCAGTAGAATACTTTGAATACTTGGAGTTTGATTCGAGACTAACGCCCACTGATTGGCTTGAGAAGATGTCGACACTGGAGACTCGGCCCATGAAGGCGATAGACTTGTAGACCTGTAATTTCCACTGTCTGGCGCCGGTGTACCCCACCATGAGGGAGTGAAACCTGAACTTGTATATTTACCACTGTCTGGGGCCGGATTCCACCAATTCGGATTCATGATTGATAAGCAAAATAAATGCTAAGTGAATATTCCGAAAGATCACACAGCCGAAGGATCCTGTTCGAAAGATCTAAAATCACAGAAACTTGTTAATAATAGAAAGACCACAAACGAAAGATCAGATCTTGTTCGAAGGATCAACAGTGCTCGAATAATCACTGTTGAATCTCGAACAATGATTTCGAAAGATTCACAAGCTCGAAGGATTCACTATTTGAAAGATCCCTATCTTTCGAGTATATATCCTTATCTTTCGAATAACTGTCTTTCGAATAGATTCCCTGATCGAAAGATATGTTTCGGACTTCGAAGGATGGGTCGAAAGATGATGATCTATCGAGCCTTCCTTGATCGAAAGATGGTCTTTCGATGTCGAAAGATATCTTTCGAGATCCACTGACACACTGACACTGATGTGACAGGTTGGTGAAAAGGTGATGGGTAGGTAAGGTCAACTTTCGGCAAAAGGGATGTGCAGGTTGTACTTTCCCACCAACTTTGAAAATTTTACCCAAAATGGACAACCTTATCCAGAACCGGTTACCGGAATATTGACCGGAATTTTCGCCAGAAAAACACCAAATCACTTAAACACAAGTTTTCAAGTTACCCAACCCAACCTAGAACACTCCCGAAGGTTTAGAACGCGTTTTACAGTTTAAAGATGCAAGAAAAACCACCAAAAATGGGTGCAAAACCAAATGTCCAAACACACCACGAACTTGAATAAAACCCGGTTTTAAACAAGGTAAAGAGCCTTAGCTCTGATACCACTTGTAGGTCCCTCTCGGAGGATGACGAACCTAAACCTTGTTATACTAACCCACTAGCAAGTGCGGAATCCAAGCTAGCAAGCAAACCGGGATGAGACAAGTATAAAGCACAACACACAAGGTTCACCGATTAACACCACTGTATTAATACGTATGAAGGTTTCGGTTACAAGCACAATGTTTACAAATCTAACTTGCAAACTCTCAAGTGTGTGTGTGTGTTTTCGGACAGAATGCTCTCAAACTCTCTATCTTTCTATCTGTGTGCATCTGCCTTCTCACATACACTGCATGGGTATATATATACCCAGCCCAGGTTGACATGTCCGAAGGATTCGATAGATGGTCGAAGGATCATCTATCGACTACAAAGCGTTCGAAGGATCAGTATTCACCTCGAAGGATGATCTATCGATCATCCATTCGAAGGTTCATCTTTCGAGTTCATCGAAGGATCAGTATTATCCTTCGATGTGCATCCTTCGAGCCAGACAAATGACAACCAATAACTAACTGTTTGACCAAGTCAATCAGGAGGATGGTTGACTCGGTCAACTTACAGACTAACTAGGACATCGTTTACATATAGACCGAATACACACAAAGTACAGACACAAGTGCACCAACAAAATCTTATCTCTTCTTACCAACTTTTTCAAATAAAAATAATACTTTAACAATTTAAAGCAACACAAACAGATCTCTTTAAACCCAGATATATGAAGGTGATGATGAACACTACGAATCTTCCGACCAAACGTTCACCGGAGAAATTTTTCGAAACAGATTTTGCTTGAAACTTCACTAAAAACCAAACCCTATCACATATTCATGAGATCTAACAATGGTTTTTATCTGAACTAACAACAAAATGGTATGATTTTCAAAGTTTTAACCATTGAACTTTCAAGACTCAAGCTTTGAAAAAAACTCCACACAAAGACTCGGTTTTAAACAAGGATGAGAGCCAGCCACGGCTCTCATACCACTTGTAGGTCCACTAGCGGAGGATCTAGAAACCTAATCCTTGTTTTATAAGCAAGACCGGTTGTGCGGAATCCAACCGGCAAGCCAAACCGAGATCGAGACACGAAACCACAAAGGTTCAACGTTTAAAGCACAAATATATTAAAACCAGAAAGTTTAGTTACAAGAGTACAAGCACGAAACTCTCACAAAACTCTCTGTTAATCTCTCAGCTCTATGTTCTCTCTTGTGTGTCTCTCACAGTGTCTCTACCATTTCTGTCTTCGGTCTCCTGCTTATATAGAGACCATGGCGACGAAACTTGTGCAGGTCGAAGAAAGTATGAATGTAGTCGACGAAACATGAAGTCTGACGAAACTTCAATGTGGCAAAACTTGAGTGTGTTTCGTCACACGCACAAGTCGACAATAGCATGCCACGTAATAACTTAGAACATGTTAAAGTCTTCATATGACATCATCATGACATCATCATGATGATGTCATGGTGATGTGTCGGCGGGAATTGGTTCGCGGCTCTCCGTGCTTCGCGTGTCGACCTCTAGGGCGCACGACGGAGGAATGTCGTGACTTCGGGCTTGAGCCCAACCTAACCGAGCCGAACCGAACCAAGTTGAACCGAACCGAGTCGCGTCGCGTCCACATAATTATGTATCAACAGGTAGTTAGAGGAACTAGGGACGGCTTAAATTTTTTTTTTCCTCAAATTACGCTTGGACGGTACTTTGCTAATTCGAACAAGAGGCAGCATGGCTAGAGCAACTGTAGCTATTGTAAACCTTCTTAGAAACAGCAATTTCATAACTGATCAGCAACTGCAAAACATGCGTATCTGATCAGTGGCGAAGCTTGAGATTTCCGACCGCGGGTCAAAAACGTATATAACAAAAATTTCTATAAAACCGGTGAGGGGGGGGAGGGCTGCCCCCTTCCGCCCTCACAAAGCTACGCCCTTGTGTCTGATAAGCATTTGTTCGTAAGGCAAATAAACGGGTCAGCAGAAGGGCTGTTGACATCTGAATGAGCTGAAGACGCTCTCAAGATTATTTTAGGATCACTCTCTGTTGATTCTGATGATGGTATGATTGAGTAGCTTGCTCAAAACACGGATTTAGTAGTCATTTCAAAAGCTCAAAGTGGGTTGGGTCAGAGGAAGAAGGGGTTATCTCATTGAATATGATCATCTTGGTTTCTATCTGACTGAGGGGTTGTTTGTTTACCCCTTAATGAGGCTCTTAATGGTTCAGACCTATTACTGGTTCAACACTTAATGGTTCTGACTGTTGTTTCACGAGCAGATGTCTGAATGGTTCAGATATTTGACTCTGAATGGTTAAGCATTATACAGAGTCTTAATGGTTAAGATCTATAATCTAAATTTGTCAGACATTTGTCTTTGAGTGGTTAAACATTATACAGGCTTTTAATGGTTCAGACGACCACTTACTGGTTCAGACCACTTACTGGTTCAACACTTAATAGTTTAGACCACTCACTGCTTCAGCATTTAAATATTCAGATCTTGCCAAACAGCCCCTGCCCCTGACTAAGGGAAAATTACTGTTTTTGCAATATCTATCATAGAGATTCAATAATACGATTTTACATTTATGTACCACAAAGATTCAGAAATCTTTCAAAAAACAAATAAATATAACTAACTTTTTTTGAAGAATCTTCAAGATTCATTTGTGTGCTTGTTAATCAACTAAAGCTTAGAAAAAACGCCGTTGTAACTGTTGTGATTCATTTGCGGATCATGGGACCGGATACGGAAGGCCCAAAACCACCACACTAGCTACATTTGTTCATTCAGAGATACTAGATCTGTTGCTCAAAGTAGTCTTTTGTCATGAAACTGGAGAAATTCATGGAAATCCCACCACCATTTGAACTTTGAGATCAGTCCATATTCCGACTAGGCAAGTGGCTCTAAATTTCCCAATTTTTTGTGCTGCTCTCTAAATTTCCACCATTGAGTTCTGACCAAATTCGACTGGACTTTGGCTTTTCTCAAAGAGATCGTCATACATGCAATGTCGCATAGGACCCGAAAGCTAAAGATTGAATTCTTGAGTGACAAGCAAACATGGAGTGAATTTAATTTATCTTTGTTTCGATCTTGTTATCTTGAAAACTCTTTTTGATCATTGACTTTGGGCTTAATAGAAGTCCATCTCCAACATGCGATTTCTGCTCTGGCCACATTGAATGTTGAGCGCATTACATTTACGTTGCAACATCTTAATGAAGGTCAGTTTGTGATCTCCGCACCAAGGATCGACTCTTGTATCGGATCGCTAGGTCTTCATTATCTGCCAAAGATCTTCACTCATTAAAGATATTCCGCCGTAAATCTCTTGAGAAGCAACCCAAGTTTATCGAATTGATGATCAACACATTCCAGCAACTCTATAAGGCAGATATAAAAAAGATAAAAAAGGCAGATAGAAGTCAGGATCAATTCAACCAAAACTTTATACAACTTTTTCATGGATTCCAAACCAGATTCAGTATAATTGTTTTTAAATCTTGCTGACTCAATAAATCACATATATGCCTTAGAATTTTAGGTTTGATCATATTCTAATTCAAGAATGCAAAAAAAAGTTTCTTGGTCAATAATATTATTTTATGGAATCAGGATTATAGTATTATAATAATAAACAGCCAAAGCCGGTCCCGAGACTCAAGGCGCATAGTCATCAAAGGCGCACTCAAGACGCATAAGCTTCGCCTAGGGCCTAGGCGAGAAGCGCAAAAAAAAAAAAAAAGCGCGGGCAGAAAAAAGCGCATTTAAAAAACCGTAAAAGGATATATATTATGTATTAAAAAATAATTCTTTTTTTTTTTCAAAATAGTAATATATTGCAATACCAAAACTTGAAAGATAACACCTTTTTCATAATTTGAAAAACATAATCCACTAAATAAAGTACCAAAATAATGTCAAATACCAAAACATTATAACACAAAATTTCTTCATTAATTATCAAAACCATCAGATGTGTTTATTATATTCATTAACATGAATTAACCAAAAGTTCAAAAAGTAATTATTATTTTTTTAAAAAAGTAATTAGTTGTAAACTAGAAAAGCTTCTTCGTCGATCATCAAAACCATCATGTGTGAATTATTATTAAATGTGCATCGGTTAATAAAAAAAGGTATTAATTATTATTAAATGCGTTTTAAATACCGAAGCGCATCTACTGATATCTCGCCTAGGTGTCGAAATCAATCACTTTGATAACTATGATAATATATATAAATAATTTAACTCCATAAAAACGCCTTGGCCGGGATGTGGCTCTCCTATAAACAGCAAAAGATAATGTTCTTAAAAATAATGATAAATTTGTTTGGTAAGATAAGTGATTAGCAAGCAATTAAAACCAAGGTTTAAAAAAACGGAAACGAGTTTCGAGGCGTTTTCCCTTCGCCTCACGAGGCGTAAGCCTCAAGGCGAACCGAGGCGTAAGCCCGAGGCGGAGTTAAAAAATAAATATAAATATTATATATCTTATAAAAATAGTAATACTAACTAAATTCATCATCAATTTCATCAAAATAATCAAAACCACACATAAAACAGGCATAAATTGCTTGAAATTGACAAAAAACTCAAAAACATCAAAAACAAATATCAAAAACCCCTGAGGCGCACCTGAGGCGCAGCCTTTTCAGCGCCTCAGCCACTCTAAGGCGCACATACAGTATAAACCCCCTGAGGCGCGCCTCAGAATCGTTTTTTGGCCGTTTCGCCTTGAGGCGCGCCTCGAGGCGCACGCCTCAACCGTTTTTTAAAACCATGATTAAAACCACACTTAAGGCCAAGTTGAATTTGAATTAAGATGTAAGGGATAGTTTAACAGTTACCACAAAGACTTAATCAACTCATTTGTAGCTACACTAGTCTCACTATTCTGATGCTTATAGAATATATTCTGCAAAGCCAGAGGAATGCTACCCGATAGCATATCATTCTCAGTTGTCGGAATATGATATACAACGTGATTCAAAAGTTAAACATGAGTGACTATATTATACTTTTAGTGAGAATTGAATGATGGGGCATAATGTGAAATCACCAACCTTTCTGTATCAGTGAATTCGTATAGCAAGTAGCTCCTTCATTTTTAAGTCCATCATAACCCGTTTACAACTTTTAAACTGCAGATCCACAAAATCGGCTCAAAATTTAAATTGAAAATGTCGTTAATTTGCAATAGATGTAAGGGGTAGCTTTAACAGTTACCTGGGTCGAGATTGTCTTCGAAATCCAATGAGCAGTCAACGATCTTTCTTCAACACCCTGCATGATAAAATCGAATGGATGCAATAAATTAAACCGCTGCCTGTTTCTAATCACAACCAACACTTAATCCAAACAAGATACGAATACAAACTGAAGAAAAGAATTTAAATTAAATGCAATTCACCGATTTTGTGATATCAGGAGGCTTGATTTCATCAAACCCAGCCGATAAAGCAGTGGCCATATAAGGTTGTTTGACGCTGCGCGGCCGTTTGTTGAATATTACCTGACAAAAGAATAGGAGAGATGCTAGGGTTTTATAATGGGGTTGTCGTTCTAGAATTACAATTTTAACCCCATTATTTTTTTCATTCTACTCCTTGCATTTAGTTTAATTGTATAAATCCTGCCGTTCATATTTAATCAGATATCAGATTTGAGATATGAAAATAAAATAAAGACCAACAAGATGAAGGTTCTAGAGATATTAAATTATGGGGCTACCCTACAAACATTAACAATTTCAACCGCATTTATTTTCATTTTGCCCCCCCCCCCCCCACACACACACACACACTTGTTTATTCCTAATAATCTAAGCGTTCATATTTAATAAAGTAATTTTATATCTTCCTATTTTTTTAACCTAAGTGTCTTTATATAGGTGAACAAATCAACAAACCGATGATAAGAATTATTGTTTTTGAAATTGCCTATATTGTCAAAGAATCCTAGCTAAAACTCTCACTGTTTCAGTAGTAGTAGTAGTAGTAGGCTGAATAACAATATTCATTGACAAGATATGAGGTTTTAGTGATAGTTAATTTTTATTTAGATAACTTATTTAGTTACTCGTGTCAGAGAAGTAATTTTCTTGAATTTATTTGAGTTTCTGACCTACCTCAAAAATAACTATTGTTTTATATGATAAAGTTAGAATAATCTTCAAACGCAGTGACCATAGTAATATTCAAACAAGTTCTTTTGAATAAGTATGGTAGTCCATCTCATCAAATATGTTTTGGTAACGTTTCAATAATAAAAAAGGGTAACGAAATCGAAAAAAACGTCAATTTTTCTCAAAATTTACACTACCGTCAGAGTGTAAAGGGGCAACGAAGGTTACCCCTTCTATCACTCTTTGTCCGCCCCTGCATCAAATATGTTTTGGTGATTTATGTTCACTTTTTACTTTCTTAATTATTTTGCTTTATGGTTTCATGTGATCTTGCCTTGTGGAATATTACCTGCAAGGATGGAAGTCCTTAAGTCCCTTAGATGAACAAAATACAATAGGAGTGTTACAAAATTGGAAAAACTAAGAGGTAAAAATTTATCATACAAGAAAACAGACAATTAACCGTTTCCATTATTAATCTAAAGATTCAACAATCTATCATAGAGAGTTTAAAAAGATTAGACAAATACGATTTTTCATCATTATTCTACAAAGATTTAGACTATCATAAAAAAAAGATATAACTTCTTTTTTAAATAATCTTCAAGTTAATCAATTAAAGCTTAGAAAAACCGCCACTGTTGTGATTCATTTGCGGATCATGGGACCATATTCCGAAGGCCCAACACCACCAGACTAGCTACATTTGTTCATTCAGAGATACGAGATACTGGTTCTATTGTTCAAAGTAGTCTTCTATCATGAAACTGGTGAAATTCATGGAAATCCCACCAGCATTTGAACTTTGAGATCCGCCCATAATATTCTGATTAGGCAAGTGGCTCTAAATTTCCCAATTTTTGCTTTGCTCTAAATCTATGCATGATGACGTTGCGACACTTTCAACCGTTGAGTACTGACCAAATTTCATGGGTCTTCCGCTGTAGATCTCTTGAGAAGCAACCAAAGTTTATTGAATTGATGATCAACACCTTGAAGCAACTCTATAAGGCAGATATAAAGTAATAAAAGGTCAAATAGAAGTCATGATCAATTTTACCAAAAAACTACACAATTTTTTCATGGTTTTGAAACTTGGATTTGATTAAATTCTAACTCAAGAATATTAAAAAAATAAAAAAAAATCTTGGTGAATATTTTAAATTTATATAATCAGAGGATTTATCTGAGAAAAAACTGTAGGTCCCTCTTGGAGGATGACGAACCTAAACCTTGTTATACAAACCCACTAGCGAGTGCGGAATCCAAGCTAGCACGCAAACCGAGATGAAACAAGTATAAACACAAACACACAAAGGTTCACCGATTAACACCACTTGTATTAATACGAATGAAGGTTCCGGTTACAAGCACAATGTTTACAAATCAGTTTTGCAAACTCTCAAGGTGTGTGTGTGTTTCGGACAGAATGCTCTCAACTTTCTATCTATCTATGTGTGCATCTATCAGGTCTATCTGCTAACACACACTGCATGGGTATATATATACCCAGCACAGATTGTCTTGTCCGAAGGATTCGATAGATGGTCGAAGGATCATCTATCGATTACAAAGTCTTCGAAGGATCTGCATTAACCTCGAAGGATGATCTATCGAATCATCCATCGAAGGTTCATCTTTCGAGTTCATGAGTTCATCGAAGGATCAACATTATCCTTCGATGAGCATCCTTCGAGCCAGACAAAAGACAACCATATTTCTAACTGTTTGGCCAAGTCAAACTAGGAGGACAGTTGACTTGGTCAAACTTACATGACTAACAAGGACATCGTTTATAACGTGACCGAATACAGACAAAGTACAGACACAAGTGCACCAACAAACTCCCCATTGGCTGTAGCTTTGTCTCGATCTTCGATGTTTGCAGATTTGTCTTGACCTTGATCATCCTTGATCTTCATGTCTTCAAGACTCTGATGTCCTTTCAAGTCTTCAATGTCGGAGGATCTTCAAAGTCTTCACGTCTTGAAAGTAGAAAGTGTATCAACAAACTACCCGTATCATGTAGGAAGTGTGTTGACAAACTCCCCCTTAACATAAGCTCCCCCTTGAGTTATGCTCGTGAATGACTTGATCTTCAAGGCTTAAGATCCTTGTGGTGTTGATGATGGTCCGCAGCAACTCGATCATCTTCATCTTTTGAGTGCCTTCACGTCGTGTCTTCATTCCAAAGCTTGTCATCGACCATGTTCTCCTAGCCTTTAGAATCTGCACATGCAAGAAATCTAAACGCGTAATGAGAACAAGTGCTTGGAATAGTTAGTATAAACAAATGACACACGAATGACCATGTCACTATCAAACACCGTCCGACAGTTTGAAAGTTTAATAAATTTCTCAATTTTAGATTTAACTTTCAAAACTTGCAAATTTCGACCGTTTATGAAGATTTAGTCAATTCGGTTTTCGTTCAGGTTTCAGGTAACGAAGACTCGAGCTCCAACATCGTACGATCGAAAATAAAATAGAAATAAAATCTTTTTGGCTTTTATAAAGTTTATATTAAAACATACCTAAAATCTTTTTTTTTGGTATTTTTGAAATTAAAAGACAACAATTTTAATATCCTTTGAGTGTTATCAAACGACATCACCGCTAATGTCGTGCTGATATTGTCACACCCCGATTTTCGGTTTATGCGGAAGCGTATGGCGAGGTGTGACGAGAGCGGCAAGCGTTACAATCAATCGAGTAAACAACATATTTGAAACATAAAAGATGTTCATCCATACATTTAATTCGAAACCATAGTTTACATTACATATGTCTTGTTTGAAACTTGAAACAACACCAACTTTAACTACATTATTCAAAGTTCAAAACATAACAATCGAAAACGGATGACATCACAAAAGCTTGCGTTCTTGATAACCACTTGAACATATTTTTCCAAAGCCGTCCACTAATCTCCTGTAATACATGTTAATTTTGAAAACGTCAACAAAAGTTGAGTGAATTCATGTTATTTTGTTTTCGCATCAAATGAGTCTCCAAAACATTTGAAGTAATAAAATTCGTTTTTGTATAGTATGATAAAAAAAATTGTATGATCATTAGTGTGTTGCAAGGACACTAATATGTATGCCGAATAGGAGGCAACCAAACCTTGACAATTTATCGTGTGTGTCAACGACACTAGTTTGGACACAAAGGCACTCTTGACGATCGTGGTTATCGTTGTCGTTAAGAGTGGGGCTTGCCAAAACCCAAATAGATCTATCCGTTTGTTCCTCGGTACTTGTTTATTCATTAATGGCCCCTTTATTTTAAACACCTATCCGCATGTGATCAAAATAGTTTCATTGTATTATCATACTATTTGTAACATGTATACATCCCCGAAGTTTAAAACTATAAACATTCAAAGTAAAAGGGGAAAACATGAACTCACAGATTTGCGTTCCGTGCAAATCTCTATTCGATTCCTTGTTCGCGGTTCGTTTCTCGACCTACAAGTGTTCTAATTTAGTTAGACACTTAGGTTTGTTTTTGTGTATGGTACAAATATCCTATCTTGTATTTTGTTTTTGTGTTTTCATATATATATAACTTCCTTGTATATACACATTTATTTTATTTTATTTGTGTTTGAATGGGCTTAATTTATGTTTTAGAATTTAAGTCCATTTTGGGTATTTGGTGCTTATGGGCCTAGCCTAAATAACTTTGTTTAAAAATATGGGTCAAACCCAAATTAATTTATAGGAGTGGGCCTTAGCCCAAAACATTTTATAAAGGTAGGCCTAGCCCAATTTAGTTTATAGTTGTGGACTTAGCCCAAATAACTTGTGTAAGAATGGGCCTAGCCCAAATTGTTTTCTAAAATATATCTAGTCCATAATAATTTGTAAATATTGGGTTTTTAACCCAAGTATTTTGTAAAGTGGGCTTTAGCCCAATTTTGACTAAAAATACATTTTAGTCCATTGTTTTGTAAAAGTGGGCCTAGCCCAAATTTTGTTTATGAGAAATGGGCATTAGCCCAATTTTAATTTATGGACCACTTTTTAAACTACATAATTTTTGGGCTAGTAAATAAAAAAAATAATAATAATAGTAATACTTGTATTTTTATAAAAATCTAATTTTTATAAAAATTGTTACTTATGCCATAGTTGAACATTTTAGTGCATAAACTTGTGTGACGGTTCGTATTTTATTCTAGTCATTTACTACTTGTCGGTTTTATTTATTCGTATCATTTATCCCGTTTGTGTTGTCCGTCACGTTTTACCATTTGCTTTGTTTGTGCCATTTTTGTTTGTCCAAAAGTCCATATAGTCCAATAGTGTCCGAATTTGTCCATTTGTGTTTTCGTGTCCAAGGATGGACATTTTATTTCGTTTTCAAGTTTATATATATATTTTGTAATTTTTATGGATGTGTAACAATTTTGCATTTGTTCCTACTAGAACTAACATATGATGTACACATCAAAATATATAAACTTATGATACTTGATGAATACTTTTGTAAGTACACATTTTATCCAAAAATATATACTTGTCATTTTTATTTAGAAATCTTTTTATAAAACATGGATTTATGACTTTGTCCAAAATTTGTTTAACCATGTTTAAAGACTCCAAATAATTGTTTTAGTAACAAACTTCTTTGTTTAACAACTTTTAACACATCACAAAATTTATAAAAATTTTGCCATAGTTTTGTTTGAAATATGGATTTTCCCCAAGTTTATACAAAACTTGTTTTCAAATTATTTCAATACAAAACATCATCAAGTATCAATATCTATCAAAATTTGTCAACAAAAGTAGCATGAACATGATATTGTTCTTATCTTTCCCAAAAAGGAAACTTTATTCCTTATTTTTGCCAAAAAATTGTAGAAAGAGATTTTATGAAAAACTCTTGTTTTAGATGTCTTACAAAGTCATTTGAAGCATAAACACGTATTCAAAATGTTTACTACTAACATATTTCTTGCTTTTGATTCTTTCCAGAAATGGAAACTTTATTCAATAAATTTTTCAAAAATTTATTTTCTTGTTTTTAAATGGTTTTTCACGTTTTACTAGCATGATGTTCATCAAAAACCATGTTCATCACTTTGTTGATGAATCTTGGTTGATCCTACATGCATGTATGTAGATCATATTTTGAGTAAGAATAACCAAGATTCAAGTTTATTAGCCTAGATTTCTCCAAGTTCATCTCATAATCATAGAAAAATCATGTTTAAAAATAATGATTTTTAGTTGTTTCTTGTTATTTTTTTTTAAGTGGGTTTATGATGAACTTGTAAAAGAAATCAAGAACAAAAGTAAGACTAGTGTGATGTTCTTACAATTTTTGCTAGGAATTAAGGATGAAGATAATGAAAATCTTGATGATCTAAGGCTTCTAGTTCCACCAAAAATGCTCCAAATAGCTTTTCTAGTCTCACAAGTGTTTTTGATATATCCATGAACCTCCATATTTGCAAGAATCTCTAGTGTTTAAATTTTGAAAATGTGAAGATGGTGGTGGGTTTGCTCTAACCGAAAATTAGAGAGAGAAAGTAGGAGGTGGTAAATTTTGATGGTTTTCTTGGGATTATGGAATGGTGGAGTGTTTGAGAATGTTTGTTTACTCTAGGGTCTTACACAAATACACTAATCATCATCTTATGCTTCCAACACACCACTTAAAAGTGAGTAGGCATGTGAGGGTCCCACATCTAACGTGCACAAGGAAAGGGGGGAAAGAAGTTTGCATTTTTTTTTATAAAATCTTGATTAAATATATAAACTTTTATAACTTTGATATTTTATATAAAAATATCTACAAGGTTTTAAGTCTTCATATTTTAAAGTAGTGTGACACTAGGTAAAACTAGTTCACCAAAATTTTTAGTTTGTAATTCAGGTGAAAAAGTCGGTTCGGGTCCTGTACCGGGTTAAATACTGACACTGTGGCTCGTTTAGATAAATACATAACAAAAATTATTTTTGCACTTGATTTATTATCCAACTAATTAATCCAACTTTTTAGACTAAAAATTTTATTGTTTTTGACACGGTTCCGGTACCGGCTTTACTGACTGGCAATTTACTGGACTAGCCGTACAACTTAACGCAATAAGATTCGATTGCGGATTTTGTGTCGTTTTTAATACCCATTATATTATTTATGTCAAATAATATTTATTTTTGGGTTTTCGGACAGTTACTGTTTTGTTCTGCGGAATGCTGTACACTTCCGCATGATTGCTGTATTTTTATGCGCACTTGGACAATTTGGTTTTTTTTTTATTTGGAATTTTCTAAATAATAAGGCACCTATTATTTTAAACAAAGCTTTTATAGAATATTTGTGTAGACATATCTGTATGTCTTATTTTTATTTTGTCCGACTGTACCGCGACTAGTACTAACAAGTATCGTTTATTCACGTTCTTATTGTTAGTCTAGGATATTGTTTCCAATCGCAACGGATTTGCTATCATAATTCACTATGATATTTATATTTCCTAGACTTTTAAGACTTAATTAATTAAAATCAAGTCAAACACGCGAAAATAATAGTTGAAATAGTTGTTCAGGTTGTACGGAATTACCGGAATTTTGCCGTTTGTCACATTCTCCCCCTGTTAAAGGAAATTTCGTCCCGAAATTTTAATCTGCGTCCCTTCTTAGTTGGGACTTTCTTAAACAAATAAGGGTGCTTCTTTTTTTTTATTTCATCTTTTCGTTCCCATGTGAACTCGGGTCCTCATTTCGAGTTCCATCGGACTTTGATTAGTTTGATTCGACTTCTCCTCGTTTTGTGAATCTTTGAATCTAGAACCTCAACAGGTTCTTCGATGAAATGGAGTTTGTCGTCTACATGGATTTTCGTCCAGGGGAATAATAAGTGTTTCATCCGAAAGACACCTTTTCAAATTCGACACATGAAAAGTGTCGTGAACGCTACTGAGTGTTTCTGGCAGTTTTAACTTGTATGCGACGTTTCCAATCTTTTCCAAGATTTCGTATGGTCTTATGTATCTCGGGCTAAGCTTCCCTTGCTTACCGAATCTAGCTACGCCTTTCCACGGCGAGACTTTTAGCAAAACCTTGTCTCCAACCTCAAAAGACAATGGTCTATGACGTCTATCCGCGTAGCTTTTCTGTCTGTCTCGAGTCGCCTTGATACGGTCCCTAATCCCGAATATCAGTAGTTTCTTGAACTAACTCAGGACCTAACATTTGTTTGTCGCCTAGTTCGGCCCAACATAGTGGAGATCGACACTTACGACCGTATAACGCTTCGAATGGTGTGGCTTTAATACTCGTGTCATAACTGTTATTGTATGAGAACTCCACTAACGGTAAGGGAGTATCACAATTTCGACCTAAGTCCATCACACAAGCACACAACATATTTTCTAAACTTTGGGGATGAAAGGCCGTACTCAAATTTAATTAGGAATCCAAAGGCCTTTTGAAAAGACTGCCAAATCCTTGATATAAAACGACCGTCTCGGTCAAAGATTATCGACAAAGGTACACCATGTCTTGCTACAATTTCTCTGAGATAGATTTCAGCTAACTTCTCAGTACTATCTTTCTCACGAATAGGCAAGAAGTGAGCTGACTTGGTTAATCGGACGATGATTACCTAAATCATGTCGTGACCACGAGAAGTTATGGGTAATTTGGTTACGAAATCCATAGAAATATGTTCTCATTTTCAATTAAGGATTTCGGGTTGTTGTAGCAATCCAGATGGTTTTTGGTACTCAGCCCTAATTTTAGCACATGATAGACATTTTCCTACATATGTCGCAATATCACCATTGATATTAGGCCACCAATAAAATTCCTTGAGATCGTGATACATCTTATCTGCTCCAGGATGTATCGAATATTTGGATTTATGAGCCTCGTCAAGAATTAGGTCTCGAAGACCACCAAAACGAGGAATCCAAATTCTATTCATGAAATATAAGGCTCCGTTCTCTTTTGGCTCTAGTTGTTTTTCCATACCTCTAAGCATTTCTGCTTTGACATTTTCTGATTTTAATGCTTCTTGTTGAGCATCATGAATTTGAGAGGTAAGGTCGTTATGAATTGTGAGTCTTAAAGATCGCACACGCAAAGGTTTAACTCGTTCCTATCGACTTAATGCATCCGCGACAACGTTCGCTTTGCCCGGATGATATTTGATCTCGCAATCGTAGTCATTCAACAATTCGACCCATCATCTTTGGCGCATATTTAACTCTTTCTGGTTAAATATACGTTGAAGACTTTTGTGATCCGTGAATATCGTGCATTTGGTACCATAAAGGTAATGACGCCAAATTTTTAGTTCAAATACGACTGCACCTAACTCTAGGTCATGAGTGGTATAGTTCCTTTCGTGTATCTTTAGTTGGCGTGATGCGTATGCAATAACTTTTTCCCTTTGCATTAATACGCATCCTAACCCTTGTCGTGAGGCATCACAATAGACTACGAAATCATCCGTACCGTCTAGTAGTGACAAAATTGGTGCATTACAGAGTTTGTCTTTAAGCAGTTGAAAAGTTGCTTCTTGTTTCTCTCCCCAATCAAATTTCTTATCTTTTTGAGTGAGAGAAGTGAGTGATTGATCAATCTTAGAAAATTTTCAATGAATCTTCGATAATAACCGGCCAATCCTAGGAATTGACGTATTTCGGTCGGTGTCTTTGGTGTACTCCAATTATTTATGGCCTCAATTTTCGATGGATCAACATGTATGCCTTTCCCGTTGACTACATGTCCGAGAAATTGAACTTCGCGAAGCCAAAATTCGCATTTGGAAAATTTCGCATACAGTTTCTCCTTTTTCAACAACTCAAAAATAATTCTAAGATGGTGGTCGTGTTCACTCTTGTCGTGAATATATCAATATATCATCGATAAACACTATCACGAATTTGTCAAGGTAAGGCTTGCACACGCGGTTCATTAAGTCCATGAACACCGCTGGTGCATTTATTAAGCCAAAAGGCATAACAAGGAACTCGTAATGTCCGTAGCGAGTTCGGAATGTCGTTTTTGGAACACTTTCTTCTTGAACTCTGAGTTGATGGTATCCTGATCTCAAATCGATCTTCGAATAATAGCTCGATCCTTGAAGTTGATCGAATAGATCGTTAATCCTCGGTAATGGATACCGATTCTTGATTGTGAGTTTATTCAACTCTCGATAGTCTATGCATATCCTAAAACTTCCATTCTTCTTCACGAAGAGCACTGGAGCTCCCCAAGGTGAGTGGCTTGGTCTGATGAAACCCTTATCCAACAACTCTTGAAGTTGTGTGGATAATTCTTGCATTTCCGAAGGAGCTAATCGGTATGGAGACTTTGCCACAGGTGCGGCACCTGGAATTAAGTCTATTCGAAATTCGATTTGTCGTTGTGGAGGTATTCCCGGCAAATCTTCTGGAAAGACCTCAGGGAATTCCTTCACAACCGGGATTTCCTCAATTTTTAGCTCCTTGGCCTTCTTGTAAAAAATGTGCGCTAAAAATGCTATACATCCTTTGCGTAGGCACTTTCGGGTTTTCATACAGGAAATGATTCGTAACGGCATTTCGTTTTTCTCACCGTGAACAAGAAGTGTTTCGTTATTAGGAAGGGGGATTCGAATGATCTTGTCGTAACATGCGACTTCGGCTTGATTGGCGGATAGCCAATCCATTCCAACAACAATATCAAAGCTACCTAGTTGAACGGGCATTAGGTCAATTTTGAATTTTCTTCCTCCTAATTCTAAGGAGCATCCTTTAACAATTTTATCGGTTTCAATCACTTTTCCATTCGCTAATTCGATAGTAAATGGAATAGCTAGTTTAGTTGACTTTAGTCCAAGCATATCTTTAAATTCTAAAGATATAAAACTAAAATCTGCACCGGTATCAAATAAAATAGAAGCGAAATGATCGTTGACAGGGAACGTACCGGTGATTACGTTGGGATACTGTCGCGCTTCTTTGGCTCCAACCACAAAGGCTCGTCCGCGACCATTGTTTTCTTTGGGACAATCCTTCCTGAAGTGTCCCATATCTCCACAATTAAAAATAGCCTTGGGTTCTCCCTCGTTTGTTACTGTTACCACTGGCTTCTTCCTTCTTAATCACCTTGTTGTTACCCCAACATTTTTTTTTCTGTGCGGTGACCCATTTTCCCGCATTTGTCACACTTGATAGTTCGACAATACTAGTGTGATGATATCCACACTTGTTACACTTAGATGTATTTCCATTATATTTCTTACCACTCGTTTCAGTTGTGGCAACAAATGCCTTGGTTTTTCTTAGTCGTGGGGTTTTCTTATGTTTGTTGTTCGATATAGAACCTTTCTGGAAATACGAATACTTTCTCTCATTGTTACCCGAAGAAGACTTCACATGCGTCTCCTTTTTAACCGCACCTTTATTCAGTTTTCCCATCCTTACTACATCCTCCTAAGACTTAAGGCAAGAGTTATAGCCTGAGCAATTCTTAATATAGTTCCTCCAGTTCCGTTATTGTTCGTAGTGTGGTTTTCTTCGTGTTGTACGATTGCTTCTGCAACTCGTTGGTTCAGTAGAGCATCAAGCTCAGCTCGTGTTGTAGGTAAGGGTTTCGTTTGGGCTTAAAAAGTGTTACTTCGTTCTGGTGCCATGATCTTCATATATATATATAAATATATATCGAAGAGATTAGACATGAACGAAAATAAAAACACATCGTCACGTACTATGATCATAAGGTCAAGATAGATCATAATGATACTTATGCAAATCTTTCGCACCATATTCATCACATCCTTGCAGGGATGTAAAATAAATTACAAAAGTGTAAATAAGAAAATACCAACTTATATATGCCATGTCACCTTTTTACAATTATTTTTGTGAAGAAAACAAAAATAATCTCGGAGTTACATCACTTCGGTCGATACAAGACATATAGTAATATATAAAATAAGGTGAAGTCTTTTCTTCACATTGTTCCTTGCTTGTTATTCAAATCTCCAAGTCTTCAACAGTCTTTAGTCGTTCACAAAATCGGGTATACTTCCCAAAAGATAGTAATTGAACATAACTACCATGGTTTGGGATGTGAAATTGAAGACATAGAAATTAGACATGGAAGGCACGTAACCTCCTCCTCGAGACCAAAAATGTACCTAATGGTAGCAATCGAGTGGTTCTCAAGGGTACGAATGCGTTCCTCAAATGATAGAGGCGCTTTATGGAATGGAGAGTGTGGAGGTACTGATAGGGGGAAAATTATGGTAATGGGGCATTCCGGGGGAGGTCGAGTAGAAGAAATCTGAGTCTCAAGATCATGGACTCGTCGAAAGGGAATACTAAGATGAATCTTAGAAGATAAAACTCATAGTTTATAGTAATAAGCAGAAAATGGCATGGACGATAAGGATTAGATGGGTTCATGTCCGGTGGTGGAGATTGAGAATGTGCATCGGAATAGTAAGGTGGAGAGTTGTGGGCGATAGGATGTATGTGTTGTCCATATGCCTAAGCGGAACAACCATCTGTTGAGGAGGGGAAAACCAAACGGTCACTTCTATCCTTACAGTATGTATTCCATACTCAATGGACCTTCATCGTCCAAAATAAGGAAAATCCTTCGTCGCATTAACTTATGTGACGAATACATTGGTATTGTTTGAGCTCAACGAGTTCCAACAAAGTTGTTATGATTTCTATAGATGTCGAATGGAATATGGTAAGAGACTTGCGCCATGGCTCGTGCCATATTATCCTTTGAGACTAAATGAATGTCAAATGACGGTTTTTATCAAAATAACTCCCTTAAATGTGATAAAGTGTTATAGGCATCGTGAGATTAACTCAAATGTTGGAGTTTTAGAATGTTTGAGGAAAATCCTTCCTAGATGGTTTTCCTAATTTGTTTGCTTAGATGACTAATCTCAACTAACTTGTGATATAGATCGAATGTTAGGCACGAAATGAATACGTTGAGTTTTTAATGCATTGTGGGGAGTCATAGTAATCACCTTAGTTAGCATTCTAAGAAATGGAAAAATTGAATTCTCAAGTAACAACTCAAGAATTTTGAACAGGTAGTGATCATTAGTCTGACCCGCAGGGCCCACCAGGATTTCCATCCACTGCAAGTTATTATTACGTGGGCCCCCGTAATAATAAATTGCCTTGTATAGTCACCCTAGCGTTCCCTCGTTCAAACAGACGATCAGTTGGAGAGGGGAACATGACTGTCTATTTACCTTTAACATAGAATGGACCTGCGTGATGGTCCACGCGTTAATACTTGTAGCCATCGTTCGCGGAATGGCACGAAGTTAAGAAATAGAAGTAAGAGGATTCATAACAATAATGGCTGAATGGGTACCTTCAAGATGAGTGTTTCATCTTCCTTGTCTTGACAAGAATGTCACCAATCATGATAAATATGAACCATAGGGACCTCGTTCCTACTAATAGAGTATTCATCCAAGGCTACCACCTCCACCTAATTGTCATCATCGAGGTCAGGCATTTTCCGTATATGAGGGAAAACAACCATCTTTTATGGAATGTCGAGCTTAGGGTTTCACTTAGGGACTACGCCCTACCATGAGCTCATCAACAGATGCGAGATCAATACGCTTGTTATGAGAGTCCAGAATAATAATAGAATTTGAATACTAAGATATCATGGTCATGGCAAAATAATCCGTACAACGTATACATGTGAACAACTTATAAATAATCGATTTTTGGGCAACTATACTTTTGTTTTCATTGTTGTTTATATCGTATATCGTTTCCAGTTCGACTTATTGTTATCGTGTCTAAACCCCATAGACTTGTACCAAATAAACTAGTCTTTGGTATTATCGTTTCGAACTATCGTTCAATACTACTACATAGTATCCTTGCATTTTTGTTTTGTATTAGTGGACGCTTTGTAAAAATATAATGTAGAACGCTTGTTGCAAAGAACATCGTTTTGAAATTGTAGACTAGACTCAAAAAGAATCTTAGTTCACTACAATTGATGCTCTGATACCAGGTCTGTCACACCCCGATTTTCGGTTTATGCGGAAGCGTATGGCGAGGTGTGACGAGAGCGGCAAGCGTTACAATCAATCGAGTAAACAACATATTTGAAACATAAAAGATGTTCATCCATACATTTAATTCGAAACCATAGTTTACATTACATATGTCTTGTTTGAAACTTGAAACAACACCAACTTTAACTACATTATTCAAAGTTCAAAACATAACAATCGAAAACGGATGACATCACAAAAGCTTGCGTTCTTGATAACCACTTGAACATATTTTTCCAAAGCCGTCCACTAATCTCCTGTAATACATGTTAATTTTGAAAACGTCAACAAAAGTTGAGTGAATTCATGTTATTTTGTTTTCGCATCAAATGAGTCTCCAAAACATTTGAAGTAATAAAATTCGTTTTTGTATAGTATGATAAAAAAAATTGTATGATCATTAGTGTGTTGCAAGGACACTAATATGTATGCCGAATAGGAGGCAACCAAACCTTGACAATTTATCGTGTGTGTCAACGACACTAGTTTGGACACAAAGGCACTCTTGACGATCGTGGTTATCGTTGTCGTTAAGAGTGGGGCTTGCCAAAACCCAAATAGATCTATCCGTTTGTTCCTCGGTACTTGTTTATTCATTAATGGCCCCTTTATTTTAAACACCTATCCGCATGTGATCAAAATAGTTTCATTGTATTATCATACTATTTGTAACATGTATACATCCCCGAAGTTTAAAACTATAAACATTCAAAGTAAAAGGGGAAAACATGAACTCACAGATTTGCGTTCCGTGCAAATCTCTATTCGATTCCTTGTTCGCGGTTCGTTTCTCGACCTACAAGTGTTCTAATTTAGTTAGACACTTAGGTTTGTTTTTGTGTATGGTACAAATATTCTATCTTGTATTTTGTTTTTGTGTTTTCATATATATATAACTTCCTTGTATATACACATTTATTTTATTTTATTTGTGTTTGAATGGGCTTAATTTATGTTTTAGAATTTAAGTCCATTTTGGGTATTTGGTGCTTATGGGCCTAGCCTAAATAACTTTGTTTAAAAATATGGGTCAAACCCAAATTAATTTATAGGAGTGGGCCTTAGCCCAAAACATTTTATAAAGGTAGGCCTAGCCCAATTTAGTTTATAGTTGTGGACTTGGCCCAAATAACTTGTGTAAGAATGGGCCTAGCCCAAATTGTTTTCTAAAATATATCTAGTCCATAATAATTTGTAAATATTGGGTTTTTAACCCAAGTATTTTGTAAAGTGGGCTTTAGCCCAATTTTGACTAAAAATACATTTTAGTCCATTGTTTTGTAAAAGTGGGCCTAGCCCAAATTTTGTTTATGAGAAATGGGCATTAGCCCAATTTTAATTTATGGACCACTTTTTAAACTACATAATTTTTGGGCTAGTAAATAAAAAAAATAATAATAATAGTAATACTTGTATTTTTATAAAAATCTAATTTTTATAAAAATTGTTACTTATGCCATAGTTGAACATTTTAGTGCATAAACTTGTGTGACGGTTCGTATTTTATTCTAGTCATTTACTACTTGTCGGTTTTATTTATTCGTATCATTTATCCCGTTTGTGTTGTCCGTCACGTTTTACCATTTGCTTTGTTTGTGCCATTTTTGTTTGTCCAAAAGTCCATATAGTCCAATAGTGTCCGAATTTGTCCATTTGTGTTTTCGTGTCCAAGGATGGACATTTTATTTCGTTTTCAAGTTTATATATATATTTTGTAATTTTTATGGATGTGTAACAATTTTGCATTTGTTCCTACTAGAACTAACATATGATGTACACATCAAAATATATAAACTTATGATACTTGATGAATACTTTTGTAAGTACACATTTTATCCAAAAATATATACTTGTCATTTTTATTTAGAAATCTTTTTATAAAACATGGATTTATGACTTTGTCCAAAATTTGTTTAACCATGTTTAAAGACTCCAAATAATTGTTTTAGTAACAAACTTCTTTGTTTAACAACTTTTAACACATCACAAAATTTATAAAAATTTTGCCATAGTTTTGTTTGAAATATGGATTTTCCCCAAGTTTATACAAAACTTGTTTTCAAATTATTTCAATACAAAACATCATCAAGTATCAATATCTATCAAAATTTGTCAACAAAAGTAACATGAACATGATATTGTTCTTATCTTTCCCAAAAAGGAAACTTTATTCCTTATTTTTGCCAAAAAATTGTAGAAAGAGATTTTATGAAAAACTCTTGTTTTAGATGTCTTACAAAGTCATTTGAAGCATAAACACGTATTCAAAATGTTTACTACTAACATATTTCTTGCTTTTGATTCTTTCCAGAAATGGAAACTTTATTCAATAAATTTTTCAAAAAATTATTTTCTTGTTTTTAAATGGTTTTTCACGTTTTACTAGCATGATGTTCATCAAAAACCATGTTCATCACTTTGTTGATGAATCTTGGTTGATCCTACATGCATGTATGTAGATCATATTTTGAGTAAGAATAACCAAGATTCAAGTTTATTAGCCTAGATTTCTCCAAGTTCATCTCATAATCATAGAAAAATCATGTTTAAAAATAATGATTTTTAGTTGTTTCTTGTTATTTTTTTTTAAGTGGGTTTATGATGAACTTGTAAAAGAAATCAAGAACAAAAGTAAGACTAGTGTGATGTTCTTACAATTTTTGCTAGGAATTAAGGATGAAGATAATGAAAATCTTGATGATCTAAGGCTTCTAGTTCCACCAAAAATGCTCCAAATAGCTTTTCTAGTCTCACAAGTGTTTTTGATATATCCATGAACCTCCATATTTGCAAGAATCTCTAGTGTTTAAATTTTGAAAATTTGAAGATGGTGGTGGGTTTGCTCTAACCGAAAATTAGAGAGAGAAAGTAGGAGGTGGTAAATTTTGATGGTTTTGTTGGGATTATGGAATGGTGGAGTGTTTGAGAATGTTTGTTTACTCTAGGGTCTTACACAAATACACTAATCATCATCTTATGCTTCCAACACACCACTTAAAAGTGAGTAGGCATGTGGGGGTCCCACATCTAACGTGCACAAGGAAAGGGGGGAAAGAAGTTTGCATTTTTTTTTATAAAATCTTGATTAAATATATAAACTTTTATAACTTTGATATTTTATATAAAAATATCCACAAGGTTTTAAGTCTTCATATTTTAAAGTAGTGTGACACTAGGTAAAACTAGTTCACCAAAATTTTTAGTTTGTAATTCAGGTGAAAAAGTCGGTTCGGGTCCTGTACCGGGTTAAATACTGACACTGTGGCTCGTTTAGATAAATACATAACAAAAATTATTTTTGCACTTGATTTATTATCCAACTAATTAATCCAACTTTTTAGACTAAAAATTTTATTGTTTTTGACACGGTTCCGGTACCGGCTTTACTGACTGGCAATTTACTGGACTAGCCGTACAACTTAACGCAATAAGATTCGATTGCGGATTTTGTGTCGTTTTTAATACCCATTATATTATTTATGTCAAATAATATTTATTTTTGGGTTTTCGGACAGTTACTGTTTTGTTCTGCGGAATGCTGTACACTTCCGCATGATTGCTGTATTTTTATGCGCACTTGGACAATTTGGTTTTTTTTTATTTGGAATTTTCTAAATAATAAGGCACCTATTATTTTAAACAAAGCTTTTATAGAATATTTGTGTAGACATATCTGTATGTCTTATTTTTATTTTGTCCAACTGTACCGCGACTAGTACTAACAAGTATCGTTTATTCACGTTCTTATTGTTAGTCTAGGATATTGTTTCCAATCGCAACGGATTTGCTATCATAATTCACTATGATATTTATATTTCCTAGACTTTTAAGACTTAATTAATTAAAATCAAGTCAAACACGCGAAAATAATAGTTGAAATAGTTGTTCAGGTTTACGGAATTACCGGAATTTTGCCGTTTGTCACAGATATGCACCAAACGACGAAACTGTTTAAAATAAAAGTTAAGCAGTAAATATATACAGACATTCTTTTTGCGAGTTTCGAGGGTAAAAGAATCATATCAGTGTACGGTCATGCCAAAACACTCTTGTTGTTCAGTTAGTTAACATTAAAATAAGCATCCTATAACAATTATCGGTATTGTTGTCCACTTAAGCTCAACTTATCAGATGTAATCATGGCGAGGGGATACGTTAAGGTATGATTTATACTTACCGACCGGTGTTCATCCACATCACGACACATTCCCGTATCAAGGTATGCACGAGAGTTCATCTTACCGGTGAGTATACTGATTATCATCTGTTTGACCGTATAAAATGTGAGATACTCACTTATTTTGATTTGAAAACAAGCCCTATGTGATATAATCACTTATTGATGAGGAACTTGATTTTCATATGCATGAGGGCACAGGAGCAAGTCCGTGAACAGGTCAGTACTTTCGTACAGCGGAGAGACGAACTTGACTCCCGGATAAATGTGATATTTTATCACTTATTTGATATGGACATGTGATTGTTTATCACTTATTGAGGTCGAATGCAGTATATAATATGTACACGTATGTATAGTATCATGGAAGATCTATACTTGCGTCCCCGTTATTTTTCGGTAAAAGATACAACCATGATACCCAGATGATAAGCAGCATAAAGACCGAATATCTCAGAACCTCGGCAATCTATCAAACGAAATTTCGGTACTAAGACCATATGCCAATGAATGGTTCCCACCTGGTCTTCAGTCGATTTAAGATTTATATCACCCTGCACACTTTAAAATGATTGTGAGCCTACCGATACATCTTATATAGAGCTGCTTATCGTTTTTCATTTAAGGTTTAAAGAGGTTTGGATAGGCCACTAATGTACTATCATTTTCTCTTTTGCTCGCCAGGAAACTCATTTTTGTTTTTCTATTGTTTTTGTGTTTTTGAAATTTTTCGATGTTTTTGTATTTTCCGATTTTTGGATTTACTCCCCCTAAAATCAATAAACTAAGACAAATTTAAAACACAAAGGTATTTACAAAAATGATTTTCCGATGTTGGTTTTACTCTTGCTTGACCTTAATGCCGTTTACCAATAATAAAAAGTCAAATCTTGATTTGTCAAATGCTTTGGTAAAAAGGTCGGCACGTTGGTCATCGGTGTGGACCTTAACAACATCGATTAGTCTTTTCTCAAAGCAATCACGTATGAAGTGATATTTAATTTCGATGTGTTTGGTCTTTGAGTGCTGCACAGGATTTCTAGTGATCTGTAATGCAGCAGAATTATCAACGTAAATAGGAGTAGTTAGGAATTCAAAACCATAGTCCCGCAATTGTTGTTGGATCCAAAGAACTTGGGAGCAACAACTTGAGGCAGCAATGTATTCAGCTTCGCATGTTGATGTAGCGACGCACGTCTGCTTCTTGCACTGCCATGTGACTAGGCGATTTCCTAAAAACTGACATCCAGCCGTTGTGGATTTGCCGTCGATTTTGCATCCGCCATGATCAGAATCACTGAATGCGATCAAGTCAAAGTTATTATCCCTAGGGTACCGCAGACCGGTGTCAGGGTAAGCCTTCAAATAACGAAAAATCCTTTTGACAGCTGCAAGATGTGAGGCCTTCAGGTTGACTTGATATCTGGCAAGCAGGCACGTTGGTTACATTATGTCTGGCCTTGATGCTGTGAGGTACATAAGAGATCCGATCATTGCGCGGTAGTATGAAGGACTAACAGCTTCACCCTTCAAGTCTGGAGTAATTCCGTGATTTTGTGGCAGTGGGGTACCAATGGGCGTTGCATCGGACATCTGGAACCGGCTCAAGATGTCACCAACATATTTAGTCTGATGGATGAATATCCCAGACTCAGTTTGCTGCACTTGTAGGCCCAAGAAGAAGGTCATTTCCCCCATAGCACTCATCTCGAATTTATCCTGCATAATGCGCTCGAAATTCCTACACAAGACATCATTAGTAGAACCAAAAATAATATCATCAACATATACCTGTACCAGAAGAAGATCTCCATCTTGTTCTTTGATGAAGAGAGTACAATCGATAAGACCTCTTCGAAAACCGTTCTCCAGCAGATAGGTAGATAAGGTTGCATACCAAGCTCGTGGCGCTTGATGAAGACCATAGAGAGCTTTGTTGAGCAACCAAACCCGATCGGGATGGACAGGATCTTCAAAACCTGGAGGCTGTTCGACATATACCTCTTCTTCAACCACACCATGTAAAAATGCACTTTTGACGTCCATCTGATAAACCTTGAATCCTTTGAAAGACGCATAGGCTAGAAAGATTCGAATTGCTTCGAGACGTGCAACAGGTGCATACACTTCGTTGTAGTCGATCCCTTCAATCTGACGAAAACCTTGAACGACTAAACGAGCTTTGTTCCGAATAACCACTCCACGGTCGTCTTTCTTGCATTTGAAGACCCATCGAGTGCCAATTTTCTTGTAATTCTCAGGTCTTTCAACAAGCTTCCAAACACCAAGCTTTTGAAATTGCTGCAATTCTTCTTGCATGGCCTCAACCCAAGCACTATCTTTCAACGCTTCTTTCCACGATTTTGGTTCTTCTTGTGACACGTAACACGCGAAGGACCAGTCATTTTGTTGACCAGATTCTCTTATAGCTGAATACAAACCAGCATTCCGGTTGTTTCTCAGCTGATTACGCGTCTGCACACCGCGATGGACATCTCCTATAATATTCTGCTGGGGGTGGGTATCATGAATCCTCATTTCAGGATTTTCTGGCACACGTGCATTGATACCCAAATTGGTAAAATTAAGATCAACAACCAACTCCACACCAGGAATGTGTGTAGAGGTGGATGCATTCCCTTCAGCAGTATCTACATTCTGCATATGAGGTGTATCAACAGAAGCACCTTGAACAGGAGCAGCTGGAGCTGAAGATCCTTCAGCTGCATCATGATATTCGTCATCTTCAGAAGATTCATTATAATCAGCAGCATCTTCATAAACCTCATTTTGAACCATATTGTTGACAGACGAAGAAGCTTGTGGGTCAACAACAATAGGTATAACCAAAGGCGAGACAGCAGCGTTGTCACTTTCCAACAACATCCTAGCCGCTGCTGATTCTTCGTCAAAGGTTGGCAGATTGAAGGAGTCAAATAGTCCATCATAATCGAACATCCACGGATCACCCGGAGCCCTAACAGGACTCGTGTACCTTTGAACCCTCACTTCACTCCATAGCTCAATCTTTTTGGTAGCTAGATTCCAAACACGAAAATTCGGAGTAGCATATCCAAGGAAGAAACCGTCGATAGCTCTTGCTCCAAACTTTCCATCCGGCTCAATCATAGTACATGGAGCACCAAACGGTTCTAGGTAAGAAAGATCCGGTTTCCTTTTCTGAAGGAGTTCGAAACAAGTTTTGCCATGTCTCTTTACTGTAAGAACTCTGTTTAACGTGTAGCATGCAGCCGATACAGCCTCCCCCCAGAATTGAATAGGGAGTTCCGACTCTACTAACATTGTTCTTGCAGTTTCTATAATCGTTCGATTCTTCCTCTCCGCGACACCATTTTGTTGTGGAGTATAACGAGAACTGTACTCATGAAGAATGCCTTTAGAAGTACAAAACTCATCCATAACTTGATTCTTGAATTCGGTTACATTGTCGCTTCGGATCCTCTTCACTTTCAACGAATAGAGATTCTCCAACATTGTAAGAAGATCCTTGAGGATGCCAGGAGTTTGACTTTTGTGTGCCATGAAGGATACCCAAGAAAATCTAGAATAATCATCAGTAACAACTAGACAATAAGCATCTCCGAATGTTGTCTTGTGTTACATAGGTCCAAAAAGGTCCATATGAAGACGTTCGAGAGGCATGCTGACAGTGTTGATTTTCTTCAAAGGGTGAGACTTCTTTGTTTGCTTCCCTTTTTGGCACGAGACACAGATATCTTGTAAATGAAAACTTCTCACAGGCACACCATTCACAAGATTATTTTTCACCAAATGGTTCATCTTTCTCAAGTGAATGTGTCCCATTCTTCTGTGCCAAGATATAGACTCCTTTTCCGTGGCTTTTGAGACAAAGCAAGTGACTTGTGCAGATGTTGTAATCGCTTGGCTCATGTCGAGAATATAAAGATCATTAACTCTCGGAGCCGATAAGAGAATCCATTCTTGTGGAATTTTGAATCCAGGTTTCAGTACATAGCAGCCGACATCATCAAAATGCACTGAGAATTTTTTATCGCAGATTTGCGACACACTGAGAAGATTATGATCAATTTGCTTGACATAATTGATCTTATCGAAGCACACAAAACCATTTGAGATACTTCCCTCTCCAGTGATGAATCCGCCTTTGTCTCCCGCAAAAGCAACATACCCTCCTCTAATGTTTCTCACGTCGTATAGGAGCCGTAAGTCGCCAGTCATGTGCCTGGATGCTCCACTATCAACAATCCAGTGACTATTAATAGTTCCTCCTAGAACATCCTGCACATGTCATTTAAAAACATCAGTTGAGAATGGGGACCCAAGCCTTAGTGGTCTTGGGTCGTCCCTGAGCATCACGAAACGTGATATCGATCTCTTGATGGTTTTCAAGAACAACTGCTCCCCCTGAATTGTCACCCGCCTTAGGTAACCAAGTTCGTTTTTGCCTACCAGTTTTTGAAGATTCTGGTTTTACAGGTTGTGACACACTTGGTTCCCTTTGAACTGTTTTAACTTCAGATTTTAAAGCTTTTTCAACAGTTTTCATGTTCTTACGTCGTTGTTTAGTTTCTTGTTCTTTTACAGTTCGTTTGTCGTGTTTAGGTGAAACTGACCGACGTTGAGGATGAACTGTTTCAGGTGGTGCTTTCTCAACAAATTTATTCTTTGGAGCATTTGGGTAGTTTTTGATGATGTGCCCAATTTCTCCACATTTAAAACATGTTCTCCTTTCAACAAACTTAGGAGAACTTGATTGACCACAAGATGTCGAACTCGTGGATCCTGAGGTACTAGCCTTTTCATCACACCCATTTGTGCGTTGAGTGTAATTGTTATCACTGTTACGTTTTAAGATTGTGACTTGTTTTACAAAATCAGTGTTAGATTTGTTCTCAAAAGTTTCAATCTTATCAGTACCCTTGGATGACACGAACTTGACATCTTTTGCTTTCTTTTGAAATCGAGCTCCTTTTGTTTCAGACTTCATCTGAGAGACTTTATGCTTTTGAGCTCGTTTGACTGGTTGTTTACCATTAGAAGCACTAGGTTGTTGAGTGGTTGAAGATTTTTGATTACCAAACTGTTTTCTAATCTCAGCCTTAGGAATTGGATCACATTGTGTTACCACAATTCCCGGAAGTGTTTTTCCCAAAAATTTGTTTGTGTTGTCTTCAAAGACTTTATCAATCAAAGATTGATTTACATTTTTAATTGGAAAAACGTGATCTGAGTAGATTTTATTATCTCCAACCAATGTGTACAACACATTACTGCTTTTAACAGTAGACACACATGTCTTATCAACTTTGACAGAATCAATCACTTGTTTCTTGACAGATGAGACATCAGGAGTATCAGGATCACAAAGAATGTGATTCTCTCGTGGAATAAGTACTCCTTTCATCTTGTTAAGTGATTTGTCCTGTTCAGCTACATCCACTTCTGATTCATCATCCGATGTCTCATAGTCCTCGATAATTGGAGGACTTTGCTTCATGGATGATGAAGTTTCTTGTTCCTTAAAGGATGTGTTTGAAGAATTGTCCGGTTTGAACCCTAGGCCAGTAGCAAATTCCTCAACATCAAGAGGCACACTGGGTTCATACCGAGGCATTTCCTCCTCATCAGGCATCTTGGTATAATTGTTCATCAAAGGGGGCGGACATTTCTTATACCCTATGCCTTTCTGATTTCCCTTCGGTTGTTGAACATCGATGATGTGATCAAGCACAAATTGGGAGTTAGAATAACTTTCCAATTTTTGTTTGATCGCATCATGCTCGCATTTGTCAATGGCTAATTGCTTCTTAGTTTCTTCCACAATGTTAATGTATTCATTTATACTTACTTGCTTGTGGTAAACTACTTTGTTAACCTCGGACACATTTTTCTTTAATGTTTCAATTACTGATTTAAAATCTTTTTCGTTCCGAGTTAAAGCCATATTTGCCTCTTTGCATTTCGACAGTTCAATAACCAAATTCTGATTATGACTATGAAGCTTTTCTGATTCAAGCTTCATATCAGCACATGATTTACAAACACTAGGAGCAGGAGGTTCAGAATTTACCTGACTAGAAGAGGTTGAACCGTTTGCCATAAAGGCAGTTTGAAAAGAAAAATCTCCATCTTCAGAAAATAACTTCTCCATTTCCTTTGATGCAGTAGCCGCCTTCCTAATCAGAATTGATTTCTGATATTTAAGCTCATCAGCTTCATTCAGTAGATCTTGAATATCATCACCTCTTTCCTCCTTCACATCAGACTCTGAGTGATTATCCCCAGAAACAGAGCCTTCTTCATCAGAACTTCCAGAATAACCAGAACTGTCATCACTTCCAGAGGACTCTTCTTTATGAACATGTTCGATGATCTTTGCATAACAAGCTGTTCCACTTCTCTGATTATCTTCACCAAACTGCACTGACCAGTCACATCCCTCATCAGCTTGAACAGCCAGAGCCCGATTGGGATTTGAAGTTCCAGACTGGCCCTGATTGTTATTAACTGCCACCATCCTCCTTTCACGGTTTTCTTGCTAGGCATTTACATTTGTGGTACTCGTCTGGTTTCTGAAAGGGTTGTGATTGCCTTATTTTGTTGGTCGAGTGCACTCACGTTTGAAGTGCCCTTTATTACCACAATTAAAGTATGTAACAGCGTTGATATCAAACCCATACTTCGTATCTTTCTTTCCTTCCAACGAAGTTCTACCAGTACGAGCCATGAAGTCTTTGGCCCTTCTAACTGCACTTGCAAAAGCCCACTTAATATCCATCAACTCCATTTCTTCCTTGTCGATCTGTTGATAATCTTCATTGGTCATGTTGATGTTTCCAAGCTGACTTGCTACCAAACCACAGTAAGCACTGACCATTGTATTGATAATTTCCATGTGCTCCTTAGCAACTTCAATGCTGAGGTGTGAAAGGTTTGAATTATCGACTCGGATTGTGTTAGGGTTTTGAGGTTGAGGATTGCTTGTATAGTGAGCCTGCTGTTGTTGTTGTGGAGGTTGGACTTGTGGCTATGTTGGGACGGGAATGTAAGACCTCGGATCAAAAGCCAGAGCAGCAGTTGATTGAGGAAACGGAAGAGAACTTGTGTTGGACACAAATGCAGTTTGCAGTTTAGGTTGCTGTTGCTGAGCTGCAGCGGATCTTGCCAAAGCATCGAAGCCTGGAAGATACATCTCTGTATTCTGAGGAGCGGGAGCACGCTTTGCTTTCCTGATTTCTTCATCATTTTTATGTTCCAGCTTCTGAATGAACTCATAGATGTTAACCGTGTCTAGAGTTCCAGTGTGCTTCAACAACTCAATAAAAGAACTCCATTTTGGAGGTAAAGCGTCAGCAAACCTATTCACCATGTCTTGTTGAGTAGATACAACCCCATAAGCACACATTTCACTAATCAGATGATAGAACCGTGTTGTCATATCATTTAGAGTTTCGTTTTCCAAAAACTGAAACGATTCAAACTCTTTCTTCAACAAATCATGGCGAGACTTTCGAGTAGCTGCATTGCCTTCTCCTCTAGCAACTAAGGCATCCCACAATGTTTTCGTGGTCTTGCAGTAGGAGAACTGATGATAGATATCTTTGTTGAGTGCTTGTGTAAGTGTAGCAAAGGCCTTTTTCTCCAATTCATAAGCCTTCTTGTCATTTTCGAGCATGTTAGCATAACCTTCTGAAGTGGACGCTGCAACTTCAAGATTGGCATTAAATGCATTGATGAAACATGTCCAAAGATCGGTGCATTGCCCTTGAACATACGTGTGAAAGCGGTTCTTCCATGATGGAAAGTCGTTCATATGGTTCAACTTCGGTGGACGATTGTTGCTTCCCGTTTCGCTTTCACTAATCAAAAGATTTTGAATGCTTTGACTTTGATTGGATACCAAAGCCCATTGACTTGGACTGATTGATGGCGATGGAAACATACTCTTCGCCCAAGCTGCAGCAGAAGTTAGTTCTTGACTAGATTGTGAGTCCAAACTCCAATCCCAAGGACTTGTACAACTCATTTTGGTGAAATACTAGTTGAAGATCTACACAAACACAAACTGTTAAATGCAAACAGACAAGAATCGAAAGATCAAGACTTGTTCGAAGGATCAACAGTGTTCGAAAGATCACTGTTGAGTTTCGAACAAAGACTTCGAAAGATTGACTTCGAAAGATTGACCACACGAAGGATCCTTATCTTTCGAAAGATGATTTCGAAAGATTCTCCTTATCTTTCGAACACAGATCTCGAAAGATTCACAATGAAAGATCCTTATCTTTCGAACACAGATCTCGAAAGATTCACCAACACGAAGGATCCTTATCTTTCGAAGAGTAACAGTAGCTCGAACGATGTATCCTTCGAAAAGATTCCTTGGCTCGAAAGATAGAACACAGGCTTCGAAAGATGTTCGAAGGATGGGTATCTGTCGAACCTCCTTGATCGAAAGATGATCTTTCGACTTCGAAGGATGTCTTTCGATGAGCTCTGACACACTGACACGAAGTTGATGGGTAGGTGAAAAAGGTGATGGGTTGGTGAAGCAACTTTCGGCAGAATGGATGTCCTGACACAACTTTTCTACCAACTTTGAAAATATTACCCAAAATGGACAACCCTATCCAGAAACTGGTCACCGGAATTATGACCGGAATTTGGCCGGAAATCACCAAAAGCTTTAAAAACAAGTTTTTAAGTTACCCAACCCAAACTTGAACACTCCCGAAAGGTTTAGAACGCGTTTTTTAGTATAAAGATGCAGGAAAACCACCAAAAACGGGTGCTAAACCAAGTGTCCAAACACACCAAGAACTTGAACAAACCCGGTTTTAAACAAGGTAAAGAGCCACGACTCTGATACCACTTGTAGGTCCCTCTCGGAGGATGACGAACCTAAACCTTGTTATACAAACCCACTAGCGAGTGCGGAATCCAAGCTAGCAAGCAAACCGAGATGAAACAAGTATAAACACAAACACACAAAGGTTCACCGATTAACACCACTTGTATTAATACGAATGAAGGTTCCGGTTACAAGCACAATGTTTACAAATCAGTTTTGCAAACTCTCAAGGTGTGTGTGTGTTTCGGACAGAATGCTCTCAACTTTCTATCTCTCTATGTGTGCATCTATCAAGTCTATCTGCTAACACACACTGCATGGGTATATATATACCGAGCACAGATTATCTTGTCCGAAGGATTCGATAGATGGTCGAAGGATCATCTATCGATTACAAAGTCTTCGAAGGGTCTTCATTAACCTCGAAGGATGATCTATCGAATCATCCATCGAAGGTTCATCTTTCGAGTTCATCGAAGGATCAACATTATCCTTCGATGAGCATCCTTCGAGCCAGACAAAAGACAACCATATTTCTAACTGTTTGGCCAAGTCAAACTAGGAGGACAGTTGACTTGGTCAAAGTTACATGACTAACAAGGACATCGTTTATAACGTGACCGAATACAGACAAGGTACAGACACAAGTGCACCAACAAAAACAACAACAAGATAATGGTTTATAAAAAAAAGCATGATGAATATATTTGGTAAGATAAACAATTAGCATGAAATTAAAACAATCAAACTAAGCCCGGTTAAATTAAATTAAGAAATTTGGAGTTTACAACTTTTTGTACCACCAAATTGGATCAAAATTTAAATAGAAAACGTCCTTAATTTGCATAGTCGAGATTGTCTTCGGAAATCCAATGTGCAGTCAACGACCATTCTTCAACACGCTGCATGATGATACCGAATTTATGTTAGCATACAATGGTTATGATCGAATGACTGCAATCGCATCCACTTCCTAATCACTAATCGCAACGACGCTTATTCCAAACAAGATATTATATGAATTGATGAAAAGAATTTAAAATCAAAAACCACCCACAGATTTTATGATATCAGGAGGCCTGATTTTATCAAACACAGCCGATAAAGCAGTGGCCATCTATAGGTTCTATGGCTGCGCGGCCGTCTGTGGATTATTACCACACAAAAGAATAACAGTCTAACAGAGGTACTAGTGTTTTTTGAGCGGGTTATTCTACGTAGAATTAAAATTTTAAAGCCATTGGTTTTTCATTCTGCTCTTTGCATTTAGTTTAGTTATACAAATCCAGCCGTTCATATTTACAATAGCATATTCGGTACCCTCTTTTTTTCACCCAACTATATGTAAACAAACACATAACAAGAGTAAGCTCATGAGAAGAGATGTTGCAAACTAATGATCATTCTGGTTTATATCTGACTTTTGTGACTTAGGGAAAATTACTATTTTTTACAAGCTCATGAATTTACGTAACATCCATGCATAGATAGATTATGATAAAAAAAACAGTATAGATGTAAATAACGGTCGCACAAGTCACAAATTCGGTCGCAAAATTTGGTTAGCGACCACGTCAATTGCAATTGTGGTCGAAAACCCAATCGCAATTGGTTAGTTTTCTAGTAGTGAGGGACGGACAATGCCATAATTAAATTTATGTGAAAGACATGCATAAATTATGAAAAGAATGTTGATCAGTTCTGTTTAGACATAATGGATAACATGAAAACATACCTGATTACAGCAGTACAGGCCAACAGAGAATCCAGATGGAGACACAGCAATAAGGTTTGACATGATTGTCAGCTTGATCTGGTTCCTCCTTAGGGTGAAATCTAATGATGGTGATGATGAAACCGAATAGGGTGTTCGGTTTGGGAGAGAGAGGTCGATTGATGTTATGAGAGTAATTAGGTTACGTGTCTAACCCTAGAACCTCTACATAAGTCTCCTTATATATGCACCTATTAGAAAACCCGAATTAGTTAATAAGGGTAATTAGGCCCATCAACAATTACCAACTAATTATTTAATAGGTTTGTTATATATTTTGATCCATATAATGTAAATGATTATAATGGCTACTAGATTAGATATAAATTAAAATATTTAATCTTACATTGTCCCACTTAGCCGAGTAATCATTTACTATGAGTATTAGATAAGCCTGATTAGGAGTTAATACTCATTTTAGCCTTAAACAAGTACTATAGCAGAGAAATACAGCCGTTGAATCATTATGCGACTCAGGACCCGCATTAGTCATACTATAGCCTTAATTTAAAACCTAATCGTCATGATCAAAATATGCATAAGCCCTTTGTTTGATTTGTAACTTTATTTGTCTATATGCCATTATTTCGACTTGACATATTCTTAGAGACATACAAAATCAAACGATGAGGAAAATTAACTAATACGTAGTCATTCATAGTACAATATGCAATTGCGCACGACCATCAATTAATACCCGTCTATGAGCTCTCTTAATAAGACTTAAGGGTAATAGCCCTTCAGTTATAGGATCCTTAAGCATATCATGAATGTATTCGATACAAAACTTAGTTTCCTCAATTCGTTCATAAACGAATAATTAATTGCGTATCGAAATTTAATGCAACACCTCTTGAACTGTTACTGTTCAAGGAGTCATGGAAGCTGACTTTATCACACTAATTCTTCAAAACATTAATTATATGGAGTTAATAACCTTATGAGTCCACTGATAAATTTACAACAATATTTAGTGAATATATTATGCCGTTATAACTTAGGTTGTTAATATCAGTGCATTATGACTCCTCCATGAGATAGGTTTTGTCTGCTGACATAAGGATATACCCAAAATTACATTTTGTCATCTTTGGATATCACAAATTTAGAGTAATAAACCGGTTTTAATTCTCACTTCTTTTTTAAATTGTAGCCTCTCGTTTCTTATAAAGATATTGTAATACTCCATTATATGCTTCACATTAATCTAGACATATTTAGTGTGTTGCAATGAGTAATATCTAAACGAGTATAGACTTAAACTTACATAAGGCTTCCAATTAATGAAGCATAAGTAAATAATCTCATTTATCCTATTATCCTCTAAAGGAGAGCAGTATTTTGTTACATATGTAAGGACCCATTAATGTTAAACTTATGAAACGAAACTAATGTCCCATTGGGTCTATCTCGGTATGTTATGATATCAATCACGTAAGAGATATCTCTGAGATCTATTATATCAAAGTTTGTGTTAACAATGCTTTGACTTATGTAACATATACTTGTCAAAAGAATATCATCTATATAGGCAAGTTTATCTTAGTTGCTCCCACTCATTTTGAGGTAGGTAGATTAATCCACTTGATTGTTGATGAAAATAACGTTAAGATTTCATCACATTATGATGTTTGCATTAACCCATACATGGATTTTATTGGCTTAGAAATAAAATGTTCTTTAACCTTCAGTTTGGAACTTTCAGATTGTTTTATTGTTTTATGAACATGTAAATATGTCAGCCATTTGTTAGGGAAAATTGTTTTTAATGTTCATCTAATGTAGCTTTAAACTATTATAAGCTACTAGAACAGTGATGATCCTTAAAGAAAACTTTGATAATTTATCTCTTCGTAAGTATGACCTTTGACAATCAATCATGCTTCTTAGTGTCTTAACGCTTATATCAGGATTTGGTTTAGTTATGAACACTCTTAGGTAATTCAATCAAATCCCAAACGTTATATGAACATATAAAATCAGTTTTACTAGAAAACAGTTTTATTCCATTCAGAAGATTGATTGACACTAATGGCTTAATTTGAAAAGATAGGATCAGTAAACTTTTACAAAATCCATTTCAACTTCATAAGGGAGGTTATGTAATCATCAAAGTTAGCAGGCTTCTAAACCTAGATGACCTCCTGAGTTGATTATTGGGTTTTAAAAGCTTCAGCTTTATGGATTAGCTCTTGGTTAGGTTGCTATCATTTTCATAATTCTAAGTTTGAAAGAGTTGGTGCATTATGGTGTACAAGAGGTGTAATCGAAGTTAAATTCGGAGTGAAATTTAATGACACTCTTCCCCCCGCCTCTTGTATTCTTTCCAAGATAAGGACTTTGACTGCTCCCACTGACCTTAGAAATCGTTAGGAACTCAGCATGCTTAGGGTCAATATTTAACGACCAACAAATTCTAATAGAGAAACAAGTTAATGACGTCAGTTGTTGTAGTTTCTTTTGTTGAGGATTATGTTAGTTTAGGAAAGAAATCTAAGTGTGCCCACAATTAAGCAAAAATAAAACTTTCATAAGAGTAACATTAGATTTTAAGAAGACAAGTTATGATAGAACAGTGTCAAGATGGAGCAGTGTCTTGTACAAGAGGTGTAAATTTTGGTAATGTAAAATTTTCACTCCCCTACCTCTTGCAATTATTGCAAGTTATTATTAAGACACTTAATGCTCCCACTGATCTTTAATATCTCTAGAATGCTACAAGAGAATTCTCAATAAGCTACGTGACGTGGGAACCTATCATATACACGTTAGACTTTATTTGATTTCTTTAATATAATGGCTATTAGATTAAATAATGTAAATGATTATATAATGGCTACTAGATTAAATATAATATAAAATATTTAATCTTACAAAGAAAACATATGGTTCAGATTTATGCCAACAAATCCTCAGGTTTGAATCCAGAGAAAGTAGAACAAACAAATTCTTATTGAATGTTTTTATTAGTTTTATTACGTAGGTGTGTATCCAATTAAAGATTATGCCACCATAACTCAATCAATGTGTGAACCAGGTATGGAATCTCGATTTGACTCTTAAACATCTCTATCATCATATATTTATTGTGATGTTGTGATTGAACCCAGTTTGCTATAGAAAACTAAACCACACAATCCTTTTCTACCATAATTTTATTTGTGAACATTACTTTATCCCCAAAGGCACAATGACGAATCAACGAATAAGATTTGTAGCAAAGTGTAAACCACATTGGGTTTTGAGTTACTAATTATAATGATTTTGTTGGGATTGATCCCTACAAAGGAACAGTTGATTAAAGCCAAAACTAGATCAGAACAGTGGATCCAGAATAAGCAGATGTTTGTTTTCAATCTCTCCCCTTGATAGTGGCTATAACATCTCATGGAATCAAAGTACTGCCCTTCCTAACTACTGCTGACTCAAAAGACTGATGAAGACCAAAGTGCTGATGCTCAGTCAACTGATTATGTCTCAAGTGTTGCTGAAGACTAAAGCACTGTTGGAGCCTAAGCAGTGGAATAAAGGATCAGTTGTTTTGTTTATTTCCTTTATTACTTGTAATTAGTAGTTTGTAATCAGTGGTTGTAATAGGTCAGCAATTTGAGTTTGTTAGGAGGTTAGATGTCACTATCATTGGTGACGTCAGCAACGATGCCATAGTGGTTTGCTCGTGCCTATAAATAGAACAGTACCCTGTACTGTTCTATTAGCTCTATCATTACTTGTCATTTTGTACGAACAAACTGTTGTGAGCTCAGGGCTGAGGGGGAGTTTGTAATACATGCATGCAATTGTATTGAAGATTGAAATACATTTAATCATTCGGTTCAATGATAAACATGTGTTTAGAAACCATTTCTCCTGTTTGATTGTATGTGAAAGTTTGTTCCCATTTTAATTCCGCTGCATTTACTTATTCATCTTCTTAATTCTCAAACGAAAACGAAAACACAATCATAAGAAACTCGGATCCTAACAATTGGTATCAGAGCTAGGACAGTCAAATTTGATCTAACAATCATTTTGACGTAAAAGTTCAGCTCACAACAATTGATACTTATAATTATTCGTTTCATTGAAAAATAGAGCAAGGTTTAATCACGAACAAAGTTGATTAATCAGTGCCTGTAAAACGACCAGGATGACGTCACAATCACAAGATGTTAACAATAACATCGGATCACTCTTCAAACCACCAATGTTGAAACGAAATGAGTACAACATCTGGCAAAAAAGGATGGGTCACATCCTTGCTCAACAGAATACCGGATGTTGGAAGTCAGTTATCTTTGGACCACATGTTCCAATGGTGCCGAGTGCTGAGGATCCAAAGAAGTTCGAACCTAAGAAAGTTGAGAACTATACTGATCTTGAATTTCAGAAATCTGAACTGGATGCCAAGGCATTTAGCATCGTTGCATCTGTTTTGCCCAATGAAATCTATGCTGGATTGTTACACTGTAACAGTGCCAAAGAGTTATGGGATGCACTTAAGGAACAATTTGGGGCAACTGAAGAAGTGCTTGAAAACAACAAGGAAATTTTGAACCAACAGTATGAAACATTTTGTCACATTAAGGATGAATCATTAACACAACAGTTTGAGCGATTTAGTTATCTCATGAGTGAACTAAAACTTGTTAATGTTGAATTTACTAAATCAACAAAAAATAGCAGGTTCCTTAGGTCACTTCCTTCCTAATAAATGGGACACAATTGCCTTTGTGACCAGAAATTTTGTTGAGTTCAAAGATCTGACACTGACCCAACTTCATGGTAGACTCCTGACCTATGAAAGGGAGTTAAACCAGAAAAAGAAGTTGCAAGAGTCTGGCAAAGTTGCAGATGACTACTCACTACTCATTTGGCAACATAGCTCTTCTGGGTCAGGAAGAGTCTGGCAGTAGTAAGGATCAGAGTTATGATCATTTTATTGACATAACTGTCGGTGGTAACTTCAACTCTGATCCTCACTCATCCAATTTTGCTTTTACAGCAAATGGAGAAAGCTAGAAATCTAATAATCTGTGCTTTGAACTCAATGACCTTCAGCATTTTGATCCAGTTGATTTAGAGGAAATGGACGTTTTGCACCAACTTGCACTGCTGAGTGTTAGAACCAGCAAGTTTTACAAAAGGACAGGGAGAAAATTCCCAGGGTTGCATGGGAATTTAAAAGTAGGGTTGGGTAAGTCTAAAAACAAATGCTACAAGTGCAACAGGTTAGGTCACTTTGCTAGGGAATATAGGAGTAAAACAAATGGACCTATTATCACTCACCCTAGTCCAAGACCACAAAATAACCAAAGCACTGTGCAGTATTCCCATTATACCCCTGCTGCCCATGTGAACACTGCTCAATATGCAAACCTTGGAACCCTTGTTCCTGTGCATTATGTTCAAACCATTGTCCCACAAATTCAGTATGTCCAAGCTCCTGTCCCTTAGGTTCAAGTGCAACCAGTTGCACCTCAACAAGCTGCACCAGCAGTGGTTCAACCAGATCAGCAAAACTTTTTCACCCAAGGCCTTGTTGACTGGAGCAACCTACCTGATGAGCTAGGTGATGAAAATTTTGCACTTTATGCTACTAATGATGCTTCTAATGATGAATTTTGTTTCATGGATTAGAGTCAATACCAGAAGAGCTGGAAACTGAAGAAGGACAGTCAAGTGCTGAGACTGTGGATTAAATTGCTGAAGTAGTGGTTACTGCTGTTGCTGGTTAAATACTGTTGGGAGAAAGTTCAGTGTGACACTCCGAGATTTCAAGGTCTTTTCCTTTCACATCATTTGATTTTATAATCCTGTTTTATGATTGGTTGTACATGTTGTCGTGTGTGGTTACTTAAATGATTAATGTTTTATGTGCATTGGTGATTGTTATTGGTGTGATGTTAAATATACTTATGTATAGTTTAATTAATTTAGTAATGTTCTCCGTCACATACCCATCTCGACGAAAGACAGGGTCTTTCACCAACCACATCTCGACGAAAGGTAGGGTTTTTCGTGAGAGCATGTCTTTCGCCAAGAAAGAGCCTCGGCCTAAACTGTTCAGCTACCCAACTGTTTATATGTTATGTAATCGTATAACCTTCTCTCTACCGCAAAACACTCGAAACCTAAAGTCCTTTCCTCATTCTTTGTGCGACGACACTAGAAACCCTCAAGGCATTCTTTCCATCTTGGTTAACCTAAATCTTTCGATATACGGTTAGTGTCCTTTTGTTAATGGTGTGTTATGATTCTGAGGTTGATTTGTTATGATTCTATGTGATTAGGGTCTGTCAATGATTGTGTTTAACTTATTAGTGATATTCTGATTTACATGAGAAGGTTAATGATTATATTGAAATCGTGATTGTATATGATATAAGTGATGGCTTAGGACAAGAAATGGGAAACTTGGGATTACGAATCTGTAATGGGTCTTGATCAATGTCTATATCATGTTTGAATTCATGTTAATGTACATCAATGATTAATATTGAGGGTTGTTAGTTGTGATGATGAACAGTGATTAAGATTTGCTATGAACACTATAATATAATCGTCGTTGATCCATTGTTTTGAAAATGTGTAACTGATGATATGAAATCAAGGTTCTGTAACTAACCTCGACGAAACACTGTGGTAATTCGTCACACATGTAATCCGACGAAAGATGTGATCTTTCGTCAATCCAATATGACGAAACATATGGTCATTCGTAGGAGTTGTTTATGACGAAACATGTGGTTATTCGTCGGTGGGGACTTTCGTCGGGGGAGGTCCTTCGTCGAAGGATAATCTGTTGGGCTTGGACTTTGGTGGACAGTCCAAGTTAACTGTTGCATGTTAAGCATGGGATGTGAACATGTATAGAACAGGGTGTTTGATATATGATATTCGGTGATCTTGTGTTAAATGCAAACTGTGTACATATACGTGACTAGTTTGATTATGTAACTTATGTTTTTCAGTAACCACGGTAGGGTTTGGGTTGACCAACTTGGACGGGTAATTAAACATACCGAGCAAATCAAAGGTGAGTTCATTTCCCTTGAGCATGCATCCCGGTGGTTGGGACAGTCATTGGGTATCCCTGAGAGGGATAGGTTTTTGGGTAAGTCAATTGGGTATTCCTGAGAGGAATACATTTTGTGGGTAAATCTTGAATGTTGGATAATACACTCTTCCTATCACCTTTAAGTCCCATATGTTTGTTACCTGAGAGGTAACGGAGTATTAGTTGGTTGCGCTATCTAGGTTTGGCACCCTCACCCCGTACCTGAGCGGACGGGTGTGAACTAATGACTCAGTCATGCCCAATGCTTTGATAGGAGAATTGGGGAACGGGCAAAATAAATCAGGAGCCATCTTGTATCCAAGGTATTATCAACATTGAAATCAATGAACTGAACTAAACACTTGGTAACTAACGTATTCGTAAAACTATGAACTCACCAGCGTTGTTTGATACACTTGTTGCATGCTCGCAGGTCGTTAGGTGCTTTGGATGAGGAACTTGCTATCTGGATGGCTGGAATGGTCATGGGCGGTGTCGCTTGGATTTACGAGACTTGTTACTGATTACGCATACATTGGCTTTTGAAACATTTGAACAAAGTTTTACTATTAGCTTCAGCTGACACTATTTAACTTGGAATATGTTTTATGAATGTTTTATTTAATGAATGTGAATTTTTTTAAACATCTTACTGTTAGTTCAATGTGATTAGTGGCTAGATCCTGGTACATCACACACCTAGCGGGGTTACCACATGTGGTATTATGGGGGTGTGACATTCAGAACCCCTGTTGGAACCACTGTCTGACCCCTGGTCTGAAGAAGAAGAGAAGAAACATGGTGAAAAGGAAAAGAATGTGACAACTCGTAACTTCAGGTTAATGCTTTAACTTAACACAATTAAGTTGGTCTCACAATCTTTAGCATTGCATGGAACTATACATTACTTTATGCATTATTTGACTTACATGAGAACTTTGTGCCTTGATTTTAAATTATATTGTGATGTGTGTGTTTTATGTAAAAGATGATACTTAGGGGTGAGTAGAGTAGTTAGTGAAATCTTAATAACTCTTAACCCTAACCTCTCTCACAAATCATCATACGTACTTTCAATATTCCTCTACAATCCTCTCCTACAATCATCTTCTTCATCATTCTTGGTGGCACAAGCTCTCAATCATCACTTTTGATCCCTCTCTTCATCTAGAATCAATCTAAGGTAAATGTTTAATGATTATTTGTTGTCAATCATTGGTTATTTGATTCTTGCAAACCCTAGTTCTCCAAATAATGGTTCTGTGTTTATTGAGCAATTCTGATTATTGTGAAATGGTTTATGATTAGTTGTGTAATCACTTGCCTGACACTAAGATGCCTGATATGATAGAGATGTTTGATTGTTGATTAGATTACTGCATTGCGAATGTATGAAAAATTACGGTTTTTGACCGTAAACGTAAATGTTCCATTGAAAACTGTAAACTGGTTTTGGAAATCGCGTATGTTGTTAACTCAAAGTAAGTGTCAGGGTTTTGTGAATCACAAGTCCGAGTTTTGTAAATGAAACATGGTCCGAACTTTGTTAAGATTGTAATGGTCCGAATTTCATTAAGGTGGTACTGGTCCGAATTTCATTAAGATGTGTGGTCCGAATTTTTCAAGCAATATACAGTCCGAGTTTTTAAGAGGAGGTGACTGGTCCGTGTTTTGAGAGGGGGTGTATGGTCTGACTTTTGTTGCTTGTATAGTCTGAGTTTTTATGAATGCTTACATGGTCCGAATTTTGTGTAAAGGAGTTACTTGGTCCGACTTTTGTAAAGGAGTAACAAGGTCCGAGTTTTGTAGAAAGGTATGAGGTCCGAATTTTGTAATGGGTGTTTGGTCCGAGTTTTGTGGGGGGTGCTTGGTCCGAACTTTGTGAAGGGAAAGCATGATCCGAGTTTGTTGATGCTATATGGTCCAAATTTCATGTATGAATAAGTGTCTAAGTTTATTGCAAACACCAATGTTAGAGCCTAATGTTAACACTAAGGATCCGAGTTTACTAATAATGCCAAGTTCAAAACCCTATATGAGGAACACCATGCTACTGTATGTTACTGTATATTACTATATGTTACTGTATGTTACTGGATGATACTGTATGTATGAACAATCTATGTGATGTCATTCTGTACACAATTATCACACGGAACAGAGTTGTTTGGACATCAAGGAATTGTAAACCCTAATTGAACGTAAACACTTACATCGAGTTTATGTGCAATGTACCTTAGGTCGTGTGTAACGGACCTAACCATTAATTAACACTAGAAGCACAATAACATACCGAGCAAACCAAGGTGAGTTCACACTCTTACCAAGGCATGGCATTCCCGGTGGGAAGGAAATGGGATTGAAGGAAAAGGATTGATGAGTTATTTGGATTTACACTGTTACTAGACTATCTACCATCGTCCTCGGTTGCGAAGGACGCTTACGTAAAACCTACGTAATATTTGTGCTTACTACTGTCCTCAGGGTTCGAGGGACACTTACGTAAAACCTACGTAAACTCATACATACTACTGTCCTAGGGTTATGAAGGACACTTACATAAAACCTACGTAAACCCCGCGTACCACTGTCCTCGGGATAAGAAGGACACTTACGGAAAACCTACGTAAACCTCGTACGTACTAGTGTTCTCGGGTTAAGAAGAACACTTATGGTTACCTCTAGTCTATTACATACACACATGGGAAGCCCCCACTAATTGAACATACAATTGACTTAGTTAATATCACATTGTGATGCAACGAACTTACTATTACGAACTTATTTACTGTGAACTCGCTCAACTAGTTGTTGACCTTCTGTTACATGCCTTGCAGGACCATAGGTACTCATGGAGCTTGCACGGGAGGCGCAGTCGTTGTGGGCATGGATTGTGGGTGTTTCGATGAAAACATTATGACTCTTTAAACTTAACACTTGTGTTGGATTTTTCATACTATGCTTCCGCTACTTATACTATGTTTTGAAATGAACACCAATTGTATTGTGATGAATTACATTTACACTTAATTATTATTACATGTTTAATATGATTGATGGCTTGATCCTGGTCATGTCACGCCTCCAAGCGGTGGTACTCCGCATGTGGATTTTGGGGGTGTGACAGATTGGTATCAGAGCCATTGGTTATAGAGAACTTGGTTTTAATAAGGGAAAAACGTTTTTATTAAAACCAGACTATAACCAGTACAATGCTCAACGATCCACAACGATGCCTCGCTACACGTGCAAGACTCAACATCCTAGGTAATATGGTTTATGTTTATTGCCTACATGCTAGAATTACATAGAACTTTGCTCGTGGTATGCCTAGATTATATTGCCTACTGTTCGTTATTGCTTGAGAACACTTGTGTGCTTACTCTCTTCTGTCATCGCACTATTCGCGAACGCTCTCTCACTTATATTACCTTTGCTATGAAGATCATGGCTGGACGCATTAACTTGACACAAGCCCAGTTGACGGCTCTTATCAACGAACAAGTTGCTGCGGCACATGCAACTGCACAAGCAGGTAGTATACCCTGCAGTTGTGACTCACACTAGGATCTTTAGATCCTACATTCCTAAACCAACTCTTGTGTTTAACCTTGTCCTATTCTTACACAATAGGTCAACACGCTCAGCAACCTGTTTTCACTTTCAAGAACTTCATGGACTGTCGTCCTAGCACGTTTAGGGGCACTGAAGGAGCGGTTGGACTCCTCCATTGGTTTGAAAAGCTCGAGTCGGTATTTGAGATGTGTGAATGCCCTGAGGCTCGCAGGGTGAAATACGCCACTGGTACTTTAGAAGGAATTGCGCTGACTTGGTGGAACGCGCAAGTTCAGATTTTAGGGTTGGCAGCTGCTAACGCCACCCCTTGGAATGATTTTAAGGAACTCATTAAACGGGAATACTGCACACGTGATGACATCCACAAGTTGGAAGTGGAGCTCTACCATCTGAAAATGACAGGGTCGGAAATTGAAGCCTATACGAAACGGTCAAACGAGCTGCCCATCTTGTGTCCAACTATGGTGGACCATCCAGTCAAGCGCATTGAATTGTACCTCAAGGGGTTAGCACCAGAAATTCAGAGCGATGTGACATCGGCTAACCTCAATAATATCCAGGATATCCAGCGTCTTGCTCATCGCCTCACGGATCAGGCAGTGGAACAGAACTGGCTACCTAAGCGCATCAGCGCTACTGCTACCGTTACCACTTCTGCTACTCTTGCTACTCCCAGTGACAACAAGAGAAAATGGGAGGGGGATTCCAGCAAGGGTTCAGCTACAGTTCAGTCTCAGGTTCAGCAGCAAAAGACTGACCACTACCAGAGTCCCAGTTAGCAGTCTTCGGGTAGTCGCGGGCAGAGAGTTTATCGCGAAAATCACCCCAGGTGCAACAACTGTAACAGACACCACAACGGCCAGTGCAACAAGGGTCGTTGTCAGAGGTGTCTCAAGATGGGTCATGAGGCCAAGGATTGTAGGAGGCCACGGCCTGTAACTCAGAATCAGCAGCATCAACAAACACCACAGAATCAGCAACAGGGCAACAAGGGATGTTTTCATTGTGGCGCTGAAGGTCACTTCAAAAGACACTGCCCTCAGTTAAACCGAAACCAGAATAACAACAACAACAACAATAATCAAGGCAACGGAAACAACAACGGTGGGAACAACAACGACAACGAAGCTAGGGGACGTACATTTGTGCTGGGGCAGGGTGATGCCAGGAATGATCCCAACGTAGTTATGGGTAAGTTTCTTCTTGACGACTTTTATGTTACTGTATTGTTTGATTCGGGTGTGGATATAAGTTATATGTCACTAAAAGTTAGCCAAATGTTAAAACGTGCACCAACTCCCTTAAACACCAAACATGTCGTAGAATTAGCTAATGGTAAGAGTCTAGAGGCCACGCACATAGTTCAGGGTTGTAATCTTATCCTCGCTGGTCAGACTTTCTCTATCGATCTTATCACTATAGTTCTGGGTAGTTTCGACATTGTTATTGGTATGGATTGGTTATCCCAACAGCAAGCAGAGATCTTATGTAAGGAAAAGATAGTTCGTATTCCCCGTTCTGGTAAAAAACCTCTCGAAGTTCAAGGCGACAAGAGTGGTGCTGTGGTTGGCATCATCTCCTTCCTGAAGGCTCAAAAATGTTTACGAAAGGGTCACACTGCCATTTTGGCACTAGTTACTGATGCATCAATGAAAGAGAAAAGAATAGAGGATATCCAGTTGTACGTGATTTTCCTCAAGTGTTTCCTGAAGATTTACCTAGGCTACCGCCTCATCGCCAGGTCGAATTCCAGATGGAACTAGCTCCTGGAGCAGCACATATAGCTCGTGCACCATATCGATTAGCTCCAACTGAATTGGAAGAACTGTCTAAGCAACTGCAAGAACTCTTGGATAAGGGTTTTATTCGTCCTAGTTCCTCGCCTTGGGGAGCTCTAGTATTGTTTGTGAAGAAGAAAGACGGTACATTCAGGATGTGCATAGATTACCGTAAACTAAACAAGGTGACAGTGAAGAACCGCTATCCTCTGCCACGTATTGATGACTTATTCGACCAGTTGCAAGGGTTGAGCTACTACTCCAAGATTGACCTGAGGTCAGGTTACCATCAGCTGAGAGTCCGGGATGAGGACGTCTCTAAGACAGCATTCAAAACTCGCTACGGCCACTATGAGTTTCTAGTTATGCCATTCGGATTAACGAACGCGCCTGCAGTCTTCATGGATCTTATGAACAGAGTGTGCAAGCCTTATTTAGACAAATTTGTGATTGTCTTCATCAACGACATCTGATCTACTCCAATAGTCAGAAGGAACACGAGCAGCATCTACGACTTATTTTGGAACTTCTTCGAAAGGAACAACTATACGCCAAGTTTTCAAAATGCGACTTCTGGCTTCGTGAAGTTCACTTTTTGGGCCATGTGGTAAACAAGGATGGGATTCATGTTGATCCATCCAAGGTAGATTCGATCAGGAACTGGCCTGCACCGCGTACACCAATGGAAATATGCCAATTCTTGGGTTTGGCGGGTTATTACAGACGATTCATTAAAGACTTCTCAAAGATTGCGCAGCCGCTTACCCTACTGACACAGAAGGGTGTCACCTATCGTTGGGGTAATCCCCAGGAAACCGCTTTTCAGCACTTAAAGGACAGGCTCTGCAGCGCACCTATTCTTTCATTGCCAGAGGGCACGGACGATTTTGTGGTTTATTGTGATGCATCCATTGAGGGTCTTGGGTGTGTGCTAATCCAACGTGACAAGGTCATTGCCTACGCTTCGCGTCAACTTAAGGTCCACCAACGAAACTACACGACGCACGATTTAGAGTTGGGAGCTGTTGTTTTCGCACTTAAGATATGGCGACACTACCTCTACGGTACCAAGTGCACTATATACACCGATCACAGGAGCCTCGAGCATATCTTCAAGCAGAAGGAATTGAACATGCGTCAACGTCGATGGGTTGAGCTACTTAATGATTACGAATGTGCTATCAAGTACCATCCAGCCAAAGCCAATGTTGTGGCTGACACTCTCAGTCGAAAGGATACTGTGCCTTGGCGCGTACGAGCACTACAACTTACTATTCAGTCTGGTCTTCCTGCTCAGATACGAGATGCTCAGGTGGAAGCATTGAAACCAGAAAACATAAGGGCTGAAGCCTTACGCGGCTCAAGGCAACGATTAGAACAAAGGGAAGACGGCAACTACTATGTAACGGGGCGTATTTGGGTCCCACTATATGGCGGTTTACGAGAACTTGTGATGGATGTGTGACAAATGGCAAACAACCGGAAATTCTGTACAGTCTAATCACTATTCTTAGTATATAATCTCATGCAATTAGCGTAATTTAATTACGTAATTGTGTCGTATATTAGACGACAGTGTTATGACAAGAAAACAATGATATAACATATGTTGGTTTTTGTCGTATTGCGAAATCAATTAAACAATGTCCTAAAACTGTTGGTAAAAAGTGTTGCACGCACTATTCACGGTTACACTATTCATGCCAGCAAAAGCAAAACCCTGAAAACAGGATGAAACAAGGAAAAACGACACACGGCTAACATAACTGAGTCTGTTTATATAAGAAAACACTAATACGAAAACATATCTTACAAAGATCCAAGACTTTCTGGTAAAACGCCCTAATCGCTAAATCGTCCGTTTCACTAAAAATATGACAATTTTAACTCGTCCAAATAATAATTTAGCATTTCCGGGACTCGGGAAATGTGACAAATGATGACAAACATATGGAAACAATATGAGGATATTAATGTTGTGTCCGAAACATAAGCTTTCGATGCTGCGTTGCAACTCCCACAACTTGTCCGTTTCTACACCGACAAGCTAATAAACGACATTTCCGACATCGAACACAACCAAATGAAAGCATTGGTGAACTAGTTAAGCTTATTTTGAGATTCCAAATCCCTTTATACATCTCTTGGTTGCGGATTTACAACTTACGAAAAAGCTTCGTCGGTAGGAATTAAAAGTGCTTTTATAGAACCGACGACCAAACGGAAGTCGTTTAAGATATCAAAATATAGTTTCTACTAGTTTAGTGAATTTGTTAATAATAATTAACATTTCGAATCACTAATTACCTCCTAATGGTGAAAGATTACCCCTAATCACCATACTTAGCCTAATTACCAAAATATCTATACGTTTAAGACATTTTTATAAAAATGTTACACTTTACCCCCCCCCCCATATGTGGGCCGTAAATAAGGGGTCCCACACCCCTTAATTACTTGCTAAATATCTAGATATTTTTAGTTAAGTTGCAAGTGCATGAAATGGGTAAATTATTAGAAAACTTACACATTAAGTTACTAACCATTTTACCTCATTTTGAACCATGAAATTTACTAACACTTGAAACTTCATAAGGTACCCCCCCCATTGTTGTGAACGTGTATAAGGGGTCCCACACCCTTCCCCACATGGTAAAATATCTAGATATTTTCACATTTTGCAAGTGGATGAAGTTAGTGGATGATTATAACATTTAATCATATTAGTTACTAGCATTTTACTAACACTTTTCACCTTTATTTCACACACCTAAGAACACTCTCTCATATATTTGGTCACTTTAACAACTTACGTGCAATATGATACTTGGTGTATTAGTTATACATATCAAAACTTGGAACTTGAATTCAATGTAACAAATAAACATAAGATACATTACAATAAAAGTCTCACAAGATTTCATATAGATACGCCTTAAAAACGAGTTACGGACGATCCGAATAATCAAATACAAATTATGGTCTAATCGGACGACAGACGAACCTATGAACATAGCGCCAATCCGAAGACTTACTACGACGTTTAGACGATCTTTCGACGCGGACACAAAAATTACGTTACCATTAACAAAAGTCGGACATTTTGAAACATATAAAAACTATGATGTTTTTATTAACTAAAAAGCATACTTAGTGAATTTTTTTTTATAAAAATGTTTTTATAAAAATGAAAGACTTATACTTACAAGTAGGCTATCTTATACAAATGGGCTTACATTTCTTAATGTGCTTATCTTCATAATGGGCTTAACATAAATACATGGGCTAAGCCCAATATCAAAAACTCATGGGCTAAGCCCAATACCAAACATATGGGCCAAGGCCCAATAACATTAAGCCCAATACTATTTAGGCCCAAAACTATTTAAGCCCAAAACTATTTAAGCCCAATACTATTTAGGCCCAATACTATTTAAGTCCAATAACATGAAAACATGGGCTCGGCCCAATGACATATAATTGGTGAAAATACAATTATACAATTTATTCATATAAGACATAATCAAGAGGACAAGATCTGATTATACAACTCACAAGATACAAGATTTCATATATATATATATATATATATATATATATATATATATATATATATATATATATATATATATATATATATATATATATATATATATATATATATATATGTATATATATATTTGGTGAAATATATATGTAACGGTTTAACAATTCATACATCTAATACACAGTTCAACGAATAACAAATACAAAAAAGTCTTAATACATATTCAAGATAGAAGACTTGTACATGAGCCAATACAAAGACCGAAGTGTCTAACAAATCTAGGACCTTTGTAGGTCGTGATACAATTCAAGACAACTGCAAGTGAGGTTACAATTACATACAGTTTACGGATGCAATTCTGTGAGTTCATGTCCCCTATTCATTTTGAATGCTTTACAACTTTACAACTATCAGGGAAAATACATGCACAATAAGTATGATAAGTCAAGGAATGAAACACCTTAGATCATGTGAGAAATTAGGGCCATAACTAAAGCACCATTAATCCTAGTTTGGACCAAGGAACAAAGGGTTAGATCTAATGGGTTTTGGCGAGCCCCACTCGTGGTCATTCATTTACCTAGGAGTGCGTTTGTTGCCCTATGACATGGTGTCGATACAATTAAAATCGTCTAGGGTTGGTTTGCTTCCTATTTCGTCACACATGTTAATGTCCTTGCAAAACATTAATGATCACGATTTCATTGACGCTTTTCATACTATATTTGATTCAAATACAAATACATTCTACATTTTTCGGATGTATCATACACAACAAAACTGCATGAACTCGCTCAACGTTTGTTGGTTTTTCTACTTAAACATGTATTTCAGGGAATTAGTGGACCTTGTCAGGAATTCTAATTCAAGAAACAAGTATCAAGACTCCATGCCATCTTTTGAAGGGTTTATCTATTATACTGCTGCTTTGCGGTGGCATAGTGGACAAAGCCTTAATGTTTAAAACTTTCGTGTTGGATGTAGGAAATAATAACAACTTATTTTCTTTGAATGGTTTGTAATTATAAACTTAATGTATGTTGCGCATCTTTTGAACAATTATGGTAATGGCAATGGAGTATGTTTTATTCATTTAGTATGTTTACTTATATCGTTATGCAATGAGAACCAACAGATCACACCTCGCGCTTCCGCTATGAGCAGGGTGTGACAGATTGGTATCAGAGCATAGATTGTAGTGAACCAGGATTCTTTCTCGAGTCTAAGTCTACAATCACTAGGGACCTCTCACGAGAACCTCTTGTTCATGTGGAACAGATTATAAATACAATTTGACAGGTCAAAAGGTTTTCATTGCATAAACATTTTTCAAGGTCCACTACAACAAAAATTCACTTCACATAAATCAAGCGAGGACATTTCCATGGGTGAAGTCTACGAGAAATAGACATATTACATTAACATACTATGTGCCTACAACACATTACATTATCAGTTACGCATTATAACCGGTTTACAAGTTCAGCTTATGCAAAGATTGAAATCCTTGTTAGATAGGATTTTACATGATTTTATAGAGAATTCATTCATATATGTGTTGTACGAAATATCTGGCAAGGACAAAATACCTTCGACTTCAAACTTTATTATTATTCTTTACTCACACGATGAAAATATCGACCACACGCCTACTGCAGAGCTTATGGTGAACATGATTCCTAAGTGAAATCTTAAACTTAATTCCGTAAAATATGGTTGCTTTCTCGCAAATGCTGAGATGCCTGACCATAATAATGACGACGAGGCAGAGGTAGTAACCTTGGACAACAACTCCATTAGTGGGACGAGATCCCTGTGACTCATACTAATCAATGTTGATATACTCTTGCCCCTACAAAGAAGATGAAGTATTCATCTTGAAGGTGCCCCTTCAGTTGTTATTGTTACAGCTTCTTTCCATTTCTATTTCATCTAACGCCGTGCCATTCGGTGAGTAATGACAACGAACGTTGACATGTGAGCTATCACGAAGGTCCCTCCTATGTTGAAGGTATATTGACAATAGTGTTTCCTCTCTTACTGATCGGCTGCTTCGTACGAGAGAACGCTAGGGTGACCATGCAAGGCAATTTATTATTACGGTGGCCAACGTAATAACAACTTGTAGTGCATGGGAATTCTGGTGGACTCTGCAGGCCAAGATAATGATCACTATTCGTTCAAAATTTTTAAGTTATTACTTGAGATTCAATTTTTCTTATCTATTAGAACACGAACTGTGGTGGTTAGTATAACACCCTACAATACAATACAATACAATACAATACAATACAATACAATACAATACAATACAATACAATACAATACAATACAATACAATACAATACAATACAATACAATACAATACAATACAATACAATACAATACAATACAATACAATACAATACAATACAATACAATACAATACAATACAATACAATACAATACAATACAATACAATACAATACAATACAATACAATACAATACAATACAATACAATACAATACAATACAATACAATACAATACAATACAATACAATACATACAATACAATACAATACAATACAATACAATACAATACAATACAATACAATACAATACAATACAATACAATACAATACAATACAATACAATACAATACAATACAATACAATACAATACAATACAATACAATACAATACAATACAATACAATACAATACAATACAATACAATACAATACAATACAATACAATACAATACAATACAATACAATACAATACAATACAATACAATACAATACAATACAATACAATACAATACAATACAATACAATACAATACAATACAATACAATACAATACAATACAATACAATACAATACAATACAATACAATACAATACAATACAATACAATACAATACAATACAATACAATACAATACAATACAATACAATACAATACAATACAATACAATACAATACAATACAATACAATACAATACAATACAATACAATACAATACAATACAATACAATACAATACAATACAATACAATACAATACAATACAATACAATACAATACAATACAATACAATACAATACAATACAATACAATACAATACAATACAATACAATACAATACAATACAATACAATACAATACAATACAATACAATACAATACAATACAATACAATACAATACAATACAATACAATACAATACAATACAATACAATACAATACAATACAATACAATACAATACAATACAATACAATACAATACAATACAATACAATACAATACAATACAATACAATACAATACAATACAATACAATACAATACAATACAATACAATACAATACAATACAATACAATACAATACAATACAATACAATACAATACAATACAATACAATACAATACAATACAATACAATACAATACAATACAATACAATACAATACAATACAATACAATACAATACAATACAATACAATTACAATACAATACAATACATACAATACAATACAATACAATACAATACAATACAATACAATACAATACAATACAATACAATACAATACAATACAATACAATACAATACAATACAATACAATACAATACAATACAATACAATACAATACAACAATACAATACAATACAATACAATACAATACAATACAATACAATACAATACAATACAATACAATACAATACAATACAACAATACAATACAATACAATACAATACAATACAATACAATACAATACAATACAATACAATACAATACAATACAATACAATACAATACAATACAATAAAATACAATACAATACACGAAGACGACACGTAATTGTTCACACCTAACATTCGATCTATATCACGATTCATTTGAGACTAGTCATTTAAACAAACAAAACTTGTTAGCTACTCATGGAGGATTTTCCTCAACATTCTCGAAATTCTTGAACATGGGTTGGTTCCAGGGTGTCTATGACACTTTATCCTACTTTACCTTACCTTACCTTACCTTATCATATTCCACCTTATCATATTTATTGGAAATGATACAATAAATTTCATCGCTTGACATTTGTCTTTTTCCCAAGGAATGGTATGGCATGAGCCATGCTGCAACTCCCTCATTGCATTCTATTCGACATTTCTGGAGATTCTAATAATCTTGCTAGAGCTCGTGAAACTCAAGCACTATTACCATAATTTTCGCATGGACAAATAAGACAAAGGATTTTCTCTACTTCGGACGATCGAGGTCATAGAGTAGGGAACACAAATTATATGGATGAAGACCACTAGTTGGTTTTCTCTCCTCAAACGAATTATTTTTCTTTTTCCATTTAGACATATGACCAATAGACGCAAGAGGCATTACACCTTTTGGTTTTGGTTATCCACATTATCATTTATTCAAACATGTATGAACCATGCGATCTTGAGGTTTCCATGACCGATTGCATTCTTAATTCGTGGTCGCATGATAGACTATATTTATCCAAATATATGTCTAGATTCTTTTAATAGAGAGTATTAAAAATATCATGGCACCAAAAGAAACAAATGTTTAAGTCAAAAGTTATGTGTTGAAAATCATTGTTGTTACGCAAGACATTTCATGACATTTGACGTTGGTATACACAAGACATTTTTGTAAATAACGAGACGTGTGTAATATGATAAAAGCATGGTGGATACGCCATTGGTACTTCCTATATATAAGTGCTTATATTATATTGCATATCGTGGTGTTATTCAAACCTCTTCGACAAAGACAAGACATGACATTTTTGCACAAGACACGACATCCTCTACACAAGACGTAATATTCTATTTCAAGACATGATATATTTATACACTACAATTCTATTGGTTATTTATTGAACCACACATCATTCTTTTATATCATCTAATTTTCATATCTATTTTCATATGATTTTATAAAAGAACTCGATCATAACTAGAGCCAATATTGTTGGTTACACTTGATGCTTTCACGGTCTCTCAAGGGTTGTTCCATAGTGGGTAACACCTGAATTTAAACACCCTGAGTGTTACATTTTGGGGTTTAGCCTCGGAGATCCGAAGCATGACCGCATCATCCCACCCTACCTCAATCACTCAAACAGTAGTTACTCGACACGTTTCCAATCAACCAACATTTCGAATCCAGGTTATTTGATACTGGTGCCAATTTAAGCTTCATCTCAACATTTCACATACATGAGTTTCATGGTTAGGGACTGGTTTATCCTACAACTAAACATAGGGATTGGGCTATCCTACATCTAAACATATGGATTGGGTTATCCTACATCTAAACATATGGATTGGGATATCCTACATTTAAACATACGGTTCCTAAAACTATACATTGAATTACTCGCCACACAGAATTCCAAATGTACTTATCCTAGAGCCAAGTAAGCTAGACATCCCCTCATTCTATAGAATCGACATACGGTAAACTAGTCGAGTCAAGGAAAGTTATTAGAGGATGTTCCTTGGAACTTGGCGAGCGAAGACTCAGTATTGATCTCTTACCATTGAGTTGGGTAGTTTCGACGTAGTGGTTGGCATGGATTGGTTATCCGATAACCAAGCCAAAGTCTTTTGTCATGAAAAGGTCATTCGCCTACCACTACTGAACAAAGAGACACTAATTAATCATGGAGAGAAGCACGACACACCATTGTCGATTATCAATTGCATGAAGGCACAGAAGTGCTTATGGAAAGGTTGTGTTGCCTTTCTGGCACATGTTGTCGACAAGAACGCCGTTGGGCCGAAGCTGACAGATATTCCAGTGGTAAAAGGGTTTCTTGAAGTCTTTCCTGAAGACTTGTCGGGACTATAACCATATCGACAAGTCGAGTTACATATCGACTTGGTATCGTGAGCTTCACCCGTAGCCAAATCTCCATATCGAATAGCACCTTCTGAACCTCGTAGTTGACCGAATAAGGATGTTGTGAGTTCATAACCCCCACTCTTTACCATTATACATCTTTATAAAGGTTTTGGGGGTGGAAAGACATGCAAGTTTTGCAAAAGTGCACAACATTTCGATGAATGAAAATTCATATTTCTAAACCATGTTAGAAATGAATTTCCAACTAACTCAAATGGTTTATGAAAGGTTGAAGCGTCTACTCTAAGATAGACTTACGATTGGAGTATCATCAGTTACGAATTCATGAGGAAAGCATACCGAAAACGGCTTTTAAAACTCGTTATAGTTATTACGAGTTTCTCGTTATGCCTTTTGGCTTAACGAAAGGAACAGTGATCTTCATGGAATTAATGAATCACGTGTGCAAGCCGTATCTCAACAAATTCGTTGTAGTATTTATTGACGACATATTAATATACTCACGATTGACTAATGAACACGAACAACATTCGAGAACCATTTTGGAACTATTAAAGAAGGGAAACTATACGCGAAATTTTCCAAGTGCGAATTTTGGATTAGCGAGATACAATTTCTCAGGCATGTAATGAACGAGAAAGGCATTCAAGTAGACCCAGCTAAGGTTGAAGCAAATGAGAATTGGGAAGTGCCCAAGACTCCAACTGGAGTCCCACAAATTTTTTTTTTGGGATTAACAGGATATCATCGGAGATCTATTGAGATTTTTTTTATTTACTTAATTGCTAACTTCCCTCACCCATAAAGACAATAAATGCGCCCCAATCGAAAAACAAGAAATAGCATTACAACTTATTCTTAAGATTGGTGCATAGCATTTTACAGTCTTATCATTATCCGACGATACCGATGACTTTGTTGTAAACTATGATGCTTCGCATCAAGGATTTGGTTGCGTACTTGTGCAACGTGAAAAGTTATCGTGTACACGTCGCGCCAATTAAAAAGTTCATGAGAAGAAGTATACCACTCTCGACCTTGAGTTAGGCGCGGTGGTATTCGCTTTAAAAATTATGGCGACATTATTTATATGGTACTTAATGCATTATTTTCATGGATCATAAAAGTCTTCAACACATATTCAATATTCAACCAAAAAGAACTAAATATGCGTCAACGATGTTGGGTTGAATTGTTGAACGACTATGATTGTGAAATAAAGTACCATCCGGGCAGGGCGAACGTTGTAGCTGACGCCTTGAGCCGCAAGGAGCGAGTAAGAACACTGAGAGTTCAAGCATTAGAGAAGATGATTCACAAGCGCTCAAGAAAGAGCATATTCAAGCAGAAACACTTCGAGGCATGAAGGAACAATTAGTGACGAAAGAAGATGGAACTTTATACCTTATGGGTCGAAATTGGGTTCCATTCTTTGGTGGCCTTCGAGATGATATTTTGAGGAAGCACATAGGCCTAAGTATTAAAAGAATATTATTGGTGGCCTAATCTCAAAAGTGATATCGCGACTTATGTCGGAGAATGCTTGACTTACGCAAAAGTCAAAGCTGAATATCAGAAACCCTCGGATTTCTTACAACAAACCGAGATTCCCGTTTGGAAATGGAAACAAATATCGATGGACTTCATTACGAAGTTACCCAAGACCTCATGCGGTCATAACATGATTGGGTAATCATCAATAGACTAACAAATCCGCACACTTCTTACCGATTCGGGAGGAGGATAGTATAGAGAAACTAGCAGAACCCTATCTCAAGGAAATAGTGGCTCATCATGGAGTGCATATTTAAATCATCTCAGACCAAGACGGTCGCTTCATTTTACGAATTTAGAAGTCATTTCAAGAGGCCTTTGGATCTCATTTAAATCTAAGCATGATCTTTCATCCACAAACTGACGGCCAGAGTGAACGGACAATCCAAACACTCGAAGTTATGCTTCGTGCATGTGTTATGGATTTGGGAGGCAAATGGGATACTCATTTACTTTTGGTTGAGTTTTCCTACGACATCAGCTACCATACAAGCATACAAGCTGCACTGTTCGAAGTTCTTATGGTCGAAAGTGTCGCTCACCGCTATGTTGGGCGGAAGCAGCCGATAAACAACTAATAGATCCGGAATTATTCTAAGAGACTACGGATAAAATCTTTCAGATCAGAGACCGTATCAAGGCGGCTCGCGATCGACAAAAGTGCTACACGGACAAGAGACAGAAGCCATTATCTTTCGAGATCGGAGACAAAGTCTTATTGAAAGTCTCGCCTTGGAAGGGCGTAGCGAGGTTCGGTCAGCGTGGGAAGCTTAACCCTCGTTATGTAGGACAATACGAAATCTTAGAAAAGATTGGTAGTGTTGCCTACAACTTGAAGTTAACAGACGAACTAAGTAGTGTACACGACACATTTCATGTGTCGAATCTTATGAAGAGTCCAACAAGAGAAACGGTTATCATCCCGACGAATGAAGTTCACATTGATGACAAACTCCAATTCATAAAGCACCGGTTAAGATCATGGACCGGAAGGTCCAGAAAATACGAAGGAGTCGTAACATATTAGTAAAAATTCGTTAGAACTCATGACACGGACCCGAATATACTTGGGAACGTGCAGATCAAATCAAAACCAAAATACCCTCACCTGTTTGAGTAGTCTCCTGCAAAGGATGGCTCAGTTTGAATTTCGGGACGAAATTCTTAATAACAGGGGGAGAATGTGACAAATGGCAAATAACCGGAAATTCTGGACAGTCTAATCACTATTCTTAGTATATAATCTCATGCAATTAGTGTAATTTAATTACGTAATTGTGTCGTATATTAGACGACAGTGTTAGGACAAGAAAACAATGATATAACATATGTTGGTTTTCATGGTATTGCGAAATCAATTAAACAATGTCCTAAAAGTGTTGGTAAAAAGTGTTGCGCGCACTATTCACGGTTACACTATTCATGCCAGCAAAACCCTGAAAACAGGACGAAACAAGGAAAAACGACACACGGCTAACATAACTGAGTCCGTTTATATAAGAAAACACTAATACGAAAACATATCTTACAAAGATCCAAGACTTTCCGGTATAACGCCCTAATCGCTAAATCGTCCGTTTCACTAAAAATATGACAATTTTAACTCGTCCAAATAATAATTTAGCATTTCCGGGACTCGGGAAATGTGACAAATGATGACAAACATATGGAAACAATATGAGGATATTAATGGGGTGTCCGAAACATAAGCTTTCGATGCTGCGTTGCAACCCCCACAACTTGTCCGTTTCTACACCGACAAGCTAATAAACGACATTTCCGACATCGAAAACAACCAAATGAAAGCTTTGGTGAACTAGTTAAGCTTATTTTGAGATTGCCAATCCCTTTATACATCTCTTGGTTGCGGATTTACAACTTACGGAAAAGCTTCGTCGGTAGGAATTAAAAGTGCTTTTATAGAACCGACGACCAAACGGAAGTCGTTTAAGATATCAAAATATTGTTTCTAGTAGTTTAGTGAATTTGTTAATAATAATTAACATTTCGAATCACTAATTACCTCCTAATGGTGAAAGATTACCCATAATCACCATACTTAGCCTAATTACCAAAATATCTATATGTTTAAGACATTTTTATAAAAATGTTACACTTTACCCCCCCCCCCCCATATGTGGGCCGTAAATAAGGGGTCCTACACCCCTTAATTACTTGCTTAATATCTAGATATTTTTGGTTAAGTTGCAAGTGGATGAAATGGGTAAATTATTAGAAAACTTACACATTAAGTTACTAACAATTTTACCTCATTTTGAACCATGAAATTTACTGACACCTGAAACTTCATAAGGTACCCCCCCCCCCATTGTTGTGAACGTGTATAAGGGGTCCCACACCCTTCCCCACATGGTAAAATATCTAGATATTTTCACATTTTGCAAGTGGATGAAGTTAGTGGATGATTATAACATTTAATCATATTAGTTACTAGCATTTTACTAACACTTTTCACCTTTATTTCACACACTTAAGAACACTCTCTCATCTTCATCTTTTCACCAAGAACACCATCCAAAAACCCACTTGATTTTATCCTTTCTTTGATAATCAACATGGAGATTAATGGAACATAAGATGATCTAAAGCATCTACAAGTTAAAGCACACTTTTTCATCCATTCAAGAGCTTTCAATCATCAAGATCTTCATCTTCTTTGCTTATAATCATCATATAGAACATCCCTAGCCACAAGTGCTAGAAGTGAGCTTCTAAATCTAATTTTTTATAGATATTTATGTTTATGATTGTTAAAATAACTAGTAAAAACTAAGAAGCATACAAAATATTAAGAAGATACAAAGATGCAAAATAATAATCATGATATATGTTTTTTTGTTTATGTTGTGATTTATGACTTATTACTTGCATATTTGATCTTGTCATGATGAATATCATAAGAATAAATTGTTAGATGATGTTTAAATACATGATTTAACAAGTATACATGTTTATGTTAAAAGGGTTTTTGTTAAACATAAAGTTTATATGGATGATCATAATCTATGGTGTTGTTAAAGTATTTAGTATTTTTCATTAAAAACAATACTTCTACAAGATTATGAAAACAAACATACAAGATGGGATTTTTGTAAAAGTGGTTAAAACTAGAATTAAAGCATGGATTTGAACTAGTTAACATATGTTATGATCATACCAAAAATCCTACATGATTTTGATATCATCTTAATGAGGTTATGTTATAAATCTCATGTGTTATTCTTTAAGAATGTTATGAGTAAATTGATTGGTGAATTCGAAAAGAAAATGATATGTTTATTTAAACATGGTAAAGTGCATATTACAAAGATATGGCCGATTTTTATTAAAAATCATATGTTAACAAAACCATTATTTTTGGCTAAATCTTTACAAGACTAAAAAGATTTTAAAGAATGTTTTTTTTTTATAAAAAACAAAGTTAGATAAATATATATTTTTGAGAAAATATATATTTGGTCACTTTAACAACTTACATGCAATATGATATATGGTGTATTAGTTATACATATCAAAACTAGGACCTCGAATTCAATGTAACAAATAAACATAAGATACATTACAATCAAAGTCTCACAAGATTTCATATAGATACGCCTTAAAAACGAGTAATGGACGATCCGAATAATCGAATACAAATTATGGTCTAATCGGACGACGGACGAACCTATGAACATATCGCCAATCCGAGGACTTACTACGACGTTTAGACGATCTTTCGACGCGGACACAAAAATTTCGTTACCATTAACAAAAGTCGGACATTTTGAAACATATAAAAACTATGATGTTTTTATTAACTAAAAAGCATACTTAGTGAATTTTTTTTTTTATAAAAATGTTTTTTATAAAAATGAAAGACTTATACTTACAAGTGGGCTATTTTATACAAATGGGCTTACATTTCTTAATGGGCTTATCTTCATAATGGGCTTAACATAAATACATGGGCTAAGCCCAATATCAAAACCTCATAGGCTAAGCCCAATACCAAACATATGGGCCAAGGCCCAATAACATTAAGCCCAATAATATTTAGGCCCAATACTATTTAGGCCCAAAACTATTTAAGCCCAAAACTATTTAAGCCCAATACTATTTAGGCCCAATACTATTTAAGTCCAATAACATGAAACATGGGCTCGGCCCAATGACATATAATTGGTGAAAATACAATTATACAATTTATTCATATAAGACATAATCAAGAGGACAAGATCCGATTATACAACTCACAAGATACAAGATTTCATATATATATATATATATATATATATGTGGTGAAATATATATAACGGTTTAACAATTCATACATCTAATACACAGTTCAACGAATAACAAATACAAACAAGTCTTAATACATATTCAAGATAGAAGACTTGTACATGAGCCAATACAAAGACCGAAGTGTCTAACAAATCTAGGACCTTTGTAGGTCGTGATACAATTCAAGGCAACTGCAAGTGAGGTTACAATTACATACAGTTTACGGATGCAATTCTGTGAGTTCATGTCCCCTATTCATTTTGAATGCTTTACAACTTTACAACTATCGGGGAAAATACATGCACAATAAGTATGATAAGTCAAGGAATGAAACACCTTAGATCATGTGAGAAATTAGGGCCATAACTAAAGCACCATTAATCCTAGTTTGGACCAAGGAACAAAGGGTTAGATCTAATGGGTTTTGGCGAGCCCCACTCATGGTCATTCATTTACCTAGGAGTGCGTTTGTTGCCCTACGACATGGTGTCGATACAATTAAAATCGTCTAGGGTTGGTTTGCTTCCTATTTCGTCACACATATTAATGTCCTTGCAAAACATTAATGATCACGATTTCATCGACGCTTTTCATACTATATTTGATTCAAATACAAATACCTTCTACATTTTTCGGATGTATCATACACAACTAAACTGCATGAACTCGCTCAACGTTTGTTGATTTTTCTACTTAAACATGTATTTCAGGGAATTAGTGGACCTTGTCAGGAATTCTAATTCAAGAAACAAGTATCAAGACTCCATGCCATCTTTTGAAGGGTTTATCTATTATACTGCCGCTTTGCGGTGGCATAGTGGACAAAGCCTTAATGTTTAAAACTTTCGTGTTGGATGTATGAAATAATAACAACTTATTTTCTTTGAATGGTTTGTAAATTATAAACTTAATGTATGTTGCGCATCTTTTGAACAATTATGTTAATGGCAATGGAGTATGTTTTATTCATTTAGTATGTTTACTTATATCGTCATGCAATGAGAACCAACAGATCACACCTCGTGCTTCCGCTATGAGTAGGGTGTGACAGGATGAAGCACACAAGTCTCGCTACTCGGTACATCCGGGTTCGGATAAAGTGTACCACGACATCAGAACTACGTATTGGTGGCCTAGTATGAAGGCCCACATTGCGACTTACGTCGGCAAATGCTTGACTTGTGCGAGAGTCAAAGCGGAATATCAGCGTCAGGCCTACTTCAGCAACCAAGATACCACAGTGGAAATGGGAGGAAATTTCCATGGATTTTTACTAGCCTACCTAGATCCCAGCGTGCGAATGATACTATTTGGGTGATCGTGGATCAACTCACGAAGTCTGCACACTTCCTAGCTATTAAGGAAACGGATAAGTTCTCCACTCTCGCAGACGTATATCTTAAGGAAGTTGTTTCAAGGGACGGAGTGCCAACCTCTATTATTTCGGATCGTGATGCACGATTCACTTCAGAACTGTGGCAAGCGATGCACAAATCTTTTGGCTCTCGTTTAGACATGAGCACAACATATCACCCTCAGACGGATGGGCAGTCTGAGCGCACTATTCAAACTTTGGAAGACATGTTACGTGCATGTGTTATCGACTTCGGCAACAGCTGGGAAAAGCATCTCCCGTTAGTGGAGTTCTCGTACAATAACAGTTATCATACCAGCATTCAAGCCGCTTCATTCGAGGCATTATACGGACGTAAATGCCGGTCACCTCTCTGTTGGGCAGAGGTGGGGGATAGTCAAATCACAGGGCCAGAAATGGTAGTTGATGCTACTGAACGGATTGCACAGATATGACAACGCATGGCGGCGGCTCGTGCCCGTCAGAAAAGTTACGCTGATAAGCGCAGGAAACCGCTCGAGTTCCAAGTTGGGGATCGAGTGATACTCAAAGTCTCACCCTGGAAGGGTGTGGTTCGTTTTGGTAAACGAGGCAAGCTCAATCCACGGTATGTTGGACCGTTCGAAATCACTGAAAGAATAGGCAAAGTAGCCTACAGACTAAACATACCAGCAGAACTCGGTGCAGTTCATAACGTTTTTCACGTGTCGAATCTGAAGAAGTGTCTGTCAGATGAGACCCTCATAGTTCCTCTGAAGGAACTCACTATCGACGAACAGTTTCATTTTGTCGAAGACCTTTGAAATCACGGACCGGGATGTTAAGGTCCTCAAGAACACTAGAATACCTCTTGTACGAGTTCGTTGGAACTCCCGTCATGGCCCAGAGTATACCTGGGAATGAGAAGACCAAATGAACTCAAGTATCCCCAGTTATACGGAAACCATGCAACCACTACTGAGGCTGAAGCTACTGCAGAATTTCGGGACGAAATTCCAAATCAACGGGGGGGACGATGTGACACCCCAGGGAAACCAGTAAACGATACAACTCAACTAGCTTCCTCAGTAACCGCATGATAAATTTCGGGACGAAATTTCTTTCAAGTTGGGGATAATATGACAACTCGTAACTTCAGGTTAATGCTTTAAATTAACACAATTAAGTTGGTCTCACAATCTTTAGCATTGCATGGAACTATACATTACTTTATGCATTATTTGACTTACATGAGAACTTTGTGCCTTGATTGTAAATTATATTGTGATGTGTGTGTTTTATGTAAAAGATGATACTTAGGGGTGAGTAGAGTAGTTAGTGAAATCTTAATAACTCTTAACCCTAACCTCTCTCACAAATCATCATACGTACTTTCAATATTCCTCTACAATCCTCTCCTACAATCATCTTCTTCATCATTCTTGGTGGCACAAGCTCTCAATCATCACTTTTGATCCCTCTCTTCATCTAGAATCAATCTAAGGTAAATGTTTAATGATTATTTGTTGTCAATCATTGGTTATTTGATTCTTGCAAACCCTAGTTCTCCAAATAATGGTTCTGTGTTTATTGAGCAATTCTGATTATTGTGAAATGGTTTATGATTAGTTGTGTAATCACTTTCCTGACACTAAGATGCCTGATATGATAGACATGTTTGATTGTTGATTAGATTACTGCATTGCGAATGTATGAAAAATTAGGGTTTTTGATCGTAAACGTAACTGTTCCATTGAAAACTGTAAACTGCTTTTGGAAATCACGTATGTTGTTAACTCAGAGTAAGTGTCAGGGTTTTGTGAATCATAAGTCCGAGTTTTATAAATGAAACATGGTCCGAACTTTGTTAAGATTGTAATGGTCCGAATTTCATTAAGGTGGTAATGGTCCGAATTTCATTAAGATGTGTGGTCCGAATTTTTCAAGCAATATACAGTCCGAGTTTTTAAGAGGAGGTGACTGGTCCGAGTTTTGAGAGGGGGTGTATGGTCCGACTTTTGTTGCTTGTATAATCTGAGTTTTTATGAATGCTTACATGGTCCGAATTTTGTGTAAAGGAGTTACTTGGTCCGACTTTTGTAAAGGAGTAACAAGGTCCGAGTTTTGTAGAAAGGTATGAGGTCCGAATTTTGTAATGGGTGTTTGGTCCGAGTTTTGTGGGGGGTGCTTGGTCCGAACTTTGTGAAGGGAAAGCATGATCCGAGTTTGTTTATGCTATATGGTCCGAATTTCATGTATGAATAAGTGTCTGAGTTTATTGCAAACACCAGTGTTAGAGCCTAATGTTAACACTAGGGATCCGAGTTTACTTATAATGCCATGTTCAAAACCCTGTATGAGGAACACCATGCTACTGTATGTTACTGTATATTACTATATGTTACTGTATGTTACTGGATGATACTGTATGTTTGAACAATCTATGTCATGTCATTCTGTACACAATTATCACACGGAACACAGTTGTTTGGACATCAAGGAATTGTAAACCCTAATTGAACGTAAATACTTACATCGAGTTTATGTGCAATGTACCTTAGCTCGTGTGTAACGGACCTAACCATTAATTAACACTAGAAGCACAATCACATACCGAGCAAACCTAGGTGAGTTCACACTCTTACCAAGGCATGGGATTCCCGGTGGGAAGGGAATGGGATTGAAGGAAAAGGATTGATGAGTTATTTGGATTTACACTGTTACTAGACTATCTACCATCATCCTCGGTTGCGAAGAACCCTTACGTAAAACCTACGCAATACTTGTGCTTACTACTGTCCTCAGGGTTCGAGGGACACTTACGTAAAACCTACGTAAACTCATACATACTAATGTCCTAGGGTTATGAAGGTGACTTACGTAAAACCTACGTAAACCCCCGCGTACCACTGTCCTCGGGATAAGAAGGACACTTACGTAAAACCTACGTAAACCTCGTACGTACTACTGTTCTCGGGTTAAGAAGAACACTTATGGTTACCTCTAGTCTAGTACATACACACATGGGAAGCCCCCACTAATTGAACATACAATTGACTTAGTTAATATCGCATGGTGATGCAACGAACTTACGATTACGAACTTATTTACTGTGAACTCGCTCAACTAGTTGTTGACCTTCTGTTACATGCCTTACAGGACCATAGGTACTCATGGAGCTTGCACGGGAGGCGCAGTCGTTGTGGACATAGATTGTGGGTGTTTCGATGAAAACATTATGACTCTTTAAACTTAACACTTGTGTTGGATTTTTCATACTATGCTTGCACTATTTATACTATGTTTTGAAATGAACACCAATTATATTGTGATGAATTACATTTACACTTAATTATTATTACATGTTCAATATGATTGGTGGCTTGATCCTGGTCACGTCACGCCTCCAAGCGGTGGTACTCCGCGTGTGGATTTTGGGGGTGTGACAGAGAAGGTGGCTGATGAGAAAGAGGATGTTTGTGATTGTGCCATGATGGCTGCAGCTAAGGTATAATCTCAGGTTCTTCAAAATCTGTGTTCAGACAAATGCATCATAGCATTTGCTAACATTAAAGAGGTGAATGAAAACCTTAGGGATAGAATTCTAAATGATGAAGTTCAATTTGAAAAGTCTTTAAAAGAACTAAAAATCAAATTGGCTGAAAAGGATAATGAAATCCGCAGTCTCAAACAAGAGCAAAGCATAACCAAGGATCAACTCTAAACTATGATAGATAAATATCAAGCCTGCAAAAAGGAGTTGGAATCCACCCAAATCACTTGTGAAAAATGGGTGCCATCCTGCAAAGGTTATGAAATTATGCTTGAAAAACAGCTTGAAAGTAACGTAAAATTTGGCACTAAAATGACCAAATTGAAAACACTGCTACAAATCAAGCTGGTTCTGTTGAAATTATACCAACCAACAAGAATGGCCAAGAAGTTAAAATAATTGACAAACTTGGTAACAAAATCACTTTGGAAAGATCTGTGGGATCCTCAACTTTTGAGGAGATTGAGAAATACCAATTCAAACCCACATGGTCTGATGACTGTGACATTCTTGAAAACTTCAAACCAATGGATTTCTCAACCATTGATGGTGTAAAAGCTCCTAAGGCAAAGGTCATTCCTCTTAAGGATATCCCAACAGTGGTTCAAAACTCTGTTGCAAAGGAGTCTGAAAAGAGGAAGAAAAGAGAAAAGATTAAAAACTTGTTTTGTGACTTTTGTGAGAAGAAAAATCACCTGACCAAAGATTGTTTTCACTTAAAAGCTTATGATCTTAACAAAAGAAGTACCACTGAGCCTTCACAGAGCTGCACCAACTGTGGTAAAAACAATCATTCTACTCAGCAGTGTGTGTACTTCAAATCTTTTGAGGTCAAAAAGGAAGAGTACATGTAAAAAAAAACCAATGATTTCATCAAAACCATTTGTCAAGTTCACCAAGAATCAACCACTATTTGGGCCAGTTCAAATAACTGTTACAAAGCAACTGAACCAAACCTTTGTTAAAAGAGATGTTCAGGTGACTGATGCACCCCCTGCTAACCAATACCGAAGAGGTAAAGGTCAACCACCATACCAAAGGATCCCACATGTTTATGAGGTTTACAAAAAGCCTTCTAAACCAAGAGTGAACAGGCATCCATTTGGGTACCAGCAGATAATTGGGGAAGACCCCCAACAGTGGTTAGAGAAAAATAGTTCCAAAACTGTCCAAACCCCTGAGCTAACCACTGTCCATCCACCTGAACTTGACATAGACACTATTGAGACCCCATCCAAAGACTTATTGGCTTTGGAGACCCTAATGAACTAACCTTTTACTTGATGTGCATGGAGCTTTTGCATGCTTAGATAGTCTTTGGTATGTAGATAGTGGAGGCTCCAGGCACATGACAGGATGTAGAGCCCTACTGAAAGATTTCAAAACTCATGGAGGGGGTGACATATCCTTTGGTAATAATAGTAAAGGGAAGGTTATGGGGTCTGGTACAGTTCAGTCAGGTAATGTTAAGTTTGAAAATGTGAATCTAATAGACAATCTAAAATTCAACCTTCTTAGTGTCTCATAAATGAGTGATAAGGGCTATGGCTCATTCTTCACTAAAGATTGTTGTAGGATTGTTGGACCAGAAATGGTTAAAAAGATTGAAGAAATAATAAAAAATGGAAAAACCCCAACTTGTTGCTCAAAGGAGTGGCAATGTTTTTGTAGTTGATATGTCAAAAGATAGCCCCAGGACTGATGCATGTTTGTACTCAGCTGCCTTTAACAAAGAGACAGAGTTATGGCACAGGAGATTGGGGCACACAAATCTCAAGACAATTACTGCATTATTAAAACAGGGGTTAGTAAGAGGTCTTCCTCAAAAACTGTTCACCTGTCCTGAGCATTGTGTTTCCTGCTTAAAAGGAAAACAACATAAAAGCTCATTTAAGTCCATTGAAGAGTCCAAACAACCAAGTGTTTGCAAATGCTGCACATGGATCTGTTTGGCCCAGTAAAAGTCATGAGTCTTAAAAAGAAAAGATATTGTTTGGTGATCGTAGATGACTTTTCTAGGTTTACATGGACTTATTTCTTACATTCCAAAGATGAGACTGCAGGCATTCTGCAAGACTTTGTTACACAGGTTGAAAAGCAGTTTGACTTGCCAGCAAAAGTCTTCAGGAGTGACAATGGCACAGAGTTCAGAAATAGGGAGTTGGATGAGTTTTGTGTGTCAAAAGGAATTGTAAGGCAGTACAGTATTCCAAGGACAGCAGAGCAAAATGGGGCTGTTGAGAGAAAGAACAGAACCTTGATTGAGGCTGCCAGAACCATGCTTGCAGATTCATGTTTGCCATTAACTTTCTGGGTAGAGGCAGTAAACACATTTGCTATGTCCAGAACAAAATTTTAATCAACCCCAGGCATGAAAAGACTACCTATGAACTGCTGTATAAAATCAAACCACTGATCTCATACTTTAAAGTATTTGGCTGCCCAAGCTTTATTTTGAATTTAAAAGACTCTATTTCAAAATTTGCAGCCAAAGTAGACAGTGGATATCATTTGGGATACTTAACCACTTCTAAGGCCTACAAAGTGTTTAACACAAGGACCAAAACAGTGGAAGAGACTTTGAATGTAAAGTTCAATGAACTTTCTTCAATGAAAATCCCTGCAAATCTTGCAGAATTGTTTGATCTTGATAAGTTTACTTTTGAAAATGTGGCTGTCAAGGCTAACAGTGCAGGTCCATCTCAAAATCCACCATCAGACATTGGATATGAAGTCATCATTCCACAACAAAAGTCTGCATCAAATGGAAAAGTAGCAGATGTTGAAAACAGCTGTCAAAGCTCAACCACTGCTACCTCAACAGTTGTTGACCAAAGTAGCCCATTAACCCCTGCTTCCACATCATCAAACACTGTGGATAAAGGTCCTCGAAAAGTGATAAAAGTCAGCATGTGTCCACACCAATACCTCCAATTCCAACTCCATTTGAAGCCACTGCTGGATCATCAAAGTCACCAGCAGTGGTTAGCTCAGATGATTCACATCTGCAGCCCGCACCATTAAATGCCATTGTTCCATACAAAGGAGATCTTATCTTCTCGAAGTCTCATCCACCTGACCAATTCATTGGCAACATCAGTGAAGGGGTGCTCACAAGAAGTCAATCCCAAAACATCTATCTTTTTGCTGGTTTTCTATCTCTCCATCAGTCAGTCAAGTACCAAGAGGCACTGAAAGACAACAACTGGGTAGAGGCCATGCAAGAGGAACTCCAATAGTTTAAAAGACAACAAGTATGGGAGCTTGTACCACTGCCAGAGGATGTGAGTCCTATTGGCACAAAGTGGGTCTTCAAAAACAAAACTGATGAAAGGGGCATTGTTGTCAAGAATAAAGCAAGGCTAGTAGTTCAAGGTTTTAGACAGGAAGGGGGCATTGACTATGATGAAACTTTTGCCCCTATAGCAAGATTGGAAGCTATTAGACTGTTCCTGGCCGTTGTTGTCAACTACAACATAAAGGTGTATCAAATGGATATCAAATGTGCTTTCCTCTATGGTAAGATTCAAGAAGAGGTATATGTTTGTCAACCTCCTGGCTTAGAGGATCCATTTTATCCAAATCATGTCTACAAGATAAATAAAGCTTTGTATGGCTTGAAACAAGTACCTAGAGCCTGGTATAAAACTCTTTCCACTTTTCTTCTCTCTATTGGGTTCACAAGGGGTAAAATAGACAAAACATTGTTTTTAAAATGGAGAGTGAAAGATTTGATGATTGCCCAGATTTATGTGGATGACATCATTTTTGGAAGCATATGTACTAAAATGTGTGAAGAGTTCAGACAACTCATGGCAGCTGAATTTGAGATTAGTGCAATGGGTGAACTCCAGTGCTTTCTTGGTTTCCAAGTAAGGCAAATGCAAAATGGTACTTTCATCCATCAAGGCAAATATGCCAAAGAACTTTTAAAGAAATTTGAGATGGATGATTGCAAACCATGTAGTACACCCATTGCAACCACAAAAATAGTCATGTCTGTATGATGAAAAGGATGATTTGGTGGATCAAACACTATATAGAAGCATGATTGGGTCTTTTTACCTAACTGCATCTAGGCCAGACATCATGTTTGCAACATGTGTTTTTTCAAGATCCCAATCAGCCCCTAGAAAGTCAAACCTTATTGCTGTAAAAAGGATATTCAGATACCTAAAAGGTGCTCCCACAGTTGGTATCTGGTATCCAGCTGAAGGAAATATCAATCCTTCAGGTTTCTCAGATAGTGACTTTGCTGGATGTAACACAACAAGGAAGTCCACTTCAGGAGGGTGCCAATTCCTAGGCAATTGCTTAGTGTCTTGGCAAAGCAAAAAGCAAGCAGCTGTTTCAAGATCCACTACTGAGGCAGAGTATATAGCTGCTGCAAGCTGTACAGCCCAACTACTTTGGCTTGAAAATCAATTGATGTATTTTGGTATCACTGCCCTAAAGACACCTCTCATATTGGACAGTCAGGCAGCAGAAATATCATCAAAAATCCAGTATCTCATTCAACCACTAAGCACATTGATATCAAACATCACTTTGTGAGAGATTGCTATGAAAATGGTTCGATTTCTCTGCACCATGTTCCAACTAAAGATCAGCTGGCAGATGTGCTAACAAAAGCATTAGACACATCCACCTTTGAAAGTTTGATTTCTAGGATTGGCATGCTGAACATGGAATAACATGCAAAATCCTGTTTTTCTATAAATAAAAACATTAAAATGTTTTTAGAAAATAAAAAATCCATCCTTAAAAATAGCTAAAAATGAAATTTTCATTAAATCCTTAAAAATCTGCCATAACCCCTGTTTTTGTTCAAACATCTGTTCTGTTATAAGATGTCCACTACTGAAAGTCAACCTCTGTTCTCTTATTTCCTTGGTAATCACTGTTGTTCAAAATCAGTGTTTTCAGCCACTGATAGGCTATCCACTGATAGTTTAAAGTCACCCACTGTTTTCATTATATCCGTTGCAACCACCTATATTGCTCCATCAGTGGTTTCCTAAAACAACTGTCTTCCATTACTCATTAGGGATTGGCACGTGGATAGTACATAGCGGTCAGATCTTTTGTAACCGCTGCCATGTCAGCATTCACTTTTTCTCCTATAAAAACCTGATCAAAACCCCCCAAACAAGGTTTTCACTGTCGAATCGAATTCAAAATTCCTTTCTCAAAGCTATAATCATCCATTTCTCTCAAAATCACTCCTCTTCTTCATCGTCTTCTTCCTCTCGCATTCACTTCAAAATCACCATGGCACTTCCTTTCAAAACACCTCACAATTATTTGGGTCTACTTGAAAAACCCACTCATACTGAAACCTTGAACTCCATCATTGACACTATGTCATCTTCAAAGTACAAAAACTTTGTTGACCTGTGATGCTCCAATTTTCATTGACACCCAGCAAGAATTCTAGAAAAATGCTAAGTTAGAAACTAAGGATAAAAAGCCCTTAGCCATCAATTCTTCGATAAAGGGTATTTCTGTCATCATTACACCACAAACTATGTCCGAGGTGTTGGAACTCGATGATCTTTAAGGTAAAACTTCTTTTCCAAAAACAGAGTATCAAACAGATTTTCTTGAGAGAGGGTATGAAGAGAAAATGAAAAAAGACACTTTACAAAAAGGCAGCTTTCTTCCTGCCATGAGGTTTTTATTTCATACCCTCCTCATGTGTGTCTCCAATAAAACAACTGCCTTCAATGAGATTCCATTGAAGATTCAATACCTGGGCTATGCTATTTTACAAAAGCAAAATTTCAACTTTTCCCAGGAGATCTTCAATTATCTTGATACAAACGTTAATAAAAAGGCATTTTTATATTTCCAAGGTTTTTGAGTTACTATTTTAATAAGAAATTTTCTAAGGATAATGCTCAAGTGTTAATCGAAGGAAATCCTTTTCAAATGAATAGCCTAACCTTTGAAACATTCACAAGGCTGTCAAAACCTTCCAAAACACAAGCAGAGGTTCCTGAGCAGACTTTAGCAGCTACCACTACTCCTCAGGCACCTGCTGTTGTGCCCACTGCTCAAGGTGATCACAGCAGCAAAACAACTGCTGTGAAACCCACACCTAAAACCCCCAAAAGACCATAACAGAAAAAATCTCAAAAGCCCCCCAAACCCAAAACAAAGGTAACTCTGGAAGTTGAGATCCTAGAGCAACTACCAGTGAGAACACAAAAGTCACCAGAAACCACTGCTGCTACTTCCTCACAGCAGTTGGTAGAAAGATCTCAACCTGAGCCACAAACTCCTTGTTGGATCTGAGTTTGATTCTGATTGTATTTTGTTTTTGTAATTAAAATGAAAATGGATGAGTGTGCAGCGGAATTATGATGAAAACAAACTTTGCATACAATCAAACGAGAGTAATACTTTGATCAAACATCTTTACACAATGAATCAGAAGATTGAATTTATTTCAATAACGATTACAATGATTGATGAATGAATGCAAACTCCCCCTCAGCCAAAGCTCAGCTGTTTGTTCGTGCAAAGAAGACGATTATGCAAAAGAGCTAATAGAACAGTACAAAGTACTGATCTATTTATAGGCACTTGCAAACTACTGAGCATCTTAGCTGACGTCACCAAGAAAATGACATCTAACCTCCTAACAAACTCTAACCTCTGATCTATACAAACACTGCTGTGCTAACTACTGCTATTACATTACATTACAAAATAGACTATTGATCAGCTGCTGCAACCTTCTACTGCTGTGAACCCAACAGTACTTGTCCGGATCAGCAGAGCTTGACTCAAAATAGTAGATTGAATCAGCAGGGCTTTAGTCTTTCATCAGGTCTTTACTTGAGCAGCAGTTGCAGGTCAACACTTTGCAAGATCAGCAGATAGGAGGTCAGCAGATGTTGAAATCACTTTCAAGGGGAGAGGTTTGTATGTAATCATCTGCTTATTCAGGATCCACTGCTCTGATCCAGTTTTGGCTTTAATTATCTGTTCCTTTGATAGGGTTCAATCCCAACAATCTCCCCCTGGAACAGATAATGCCAAAACTCTTCATTATTGTGGACATTTATTGCCTCATCAACAGTTCCCTTTATCTGTCCTTTGAATTGTAGTTCAAAGTTAAGGGCATCTGTGTCTTCATCATCCCTGCTAAGTGGAAGATCAAGGAGATCCTGCAAATCTTCAAGATTCAGGCCAAGAGCTTGTTCCCTTGATATTTTCTCCACTTCTCCACCAGACCTGAGCAAAGTCAATACGCAGGTCTGTTTGTCAGTTTCCCACTTTTGTATTTTTGAGCCTGGTGGGTTTCTTGGGAGATGTTTATTTGCAGAGTTATTTGGTGAGGCTGGCCTATTCATAACTGGCTGACGAGTATTTGCAGTTTGACCCAATCCAAGAGTTTCTATAATCATTTTTTGTATGCCTTCTTTTACAAGGTCATCTCCTTTTATCATCTCTTGTATGGTTTCATCTCCCAACTGTTTGTGTGACCTTGTTTTATAGATGGCAGCACCAGTTGGAGCAGTGGTTCTCCTGATTTGCAGCTTTGATAGTCTTTTTAAAACCTCAGCTTCAGGATAGTCAGGCTTTTGAGGAACTTTTGGATCTCTCTTTCTTAATTCCTCCAACCTTTTGTAGGTGATCCTGACCACATCTTCTTTCCATCTAGCAATTTGTCTTTTGTTTCCATATTCAGCAGCAACCAGTTCTTCTCTCATTCTTTTCAGTTCTACCTATTTGTCAGGTACATTCTTTCTCAACTTTATCCAGTCAGGAGGAGTGTGAGTGACTTTCCTTTTTATCATGTCTTGAATTCTTGCTGCTTCATTTTCAAGCTCAGGAACAGTCCACTCTTTGTACATGTATCTCTCTCCTTTGTACTTCTTGTGAGCCATGATGCTTTTAATGTAGTCTTTCTTCAAAGTTTCAGCTGCTCTTTCTGAAATTTGTTGACTGACATTTTTTGCAAATCGTTCTAGGGAGCTGACTTGTGTGAGCAGATATTGATAGTTTCTAGAAATTTCTTTGTCAGATTTCCCTTGTGTGTTTCTCTTTGAGATATCCTCTGCTTGCTTGGCCTTGATCTTCAAATATTCATCAACATTTTTAGGCCAGGGATATCCTTTTATTGATGGCAACCTCCTTTTGACAGGGTCATCCTTTTGACAGGGTCATCCAGTACATTTGTGGTCACATCAATTTTCTTGCTTCCATCTGGCAAAGGGATCTGTTTGGTCATGTTTGCATTTTCTGGTTCAAGGTAGAGACCATCCTCTATTCCCTTCTTTTTCCACTCCTTAATTTTCTCCCCCTTTTTGGCATGTTGATCAATGAAGAGAACTGATGGAGGAGCAGTGCCAGTGGTGTGCAGGATCTGAGTTTTGAGAGCCTTTAGATCAGCCTGAGTGTTTTTGAATCTTGACTCCATTGCATTTCGCAGCTGTTGAACATGTTTTTCATGTTGCTGATCTGCTATTTGTGCTTGATGATGGAGAAAAGGTTGAAATAGATTCCAGAGCTCATTTGTAGTAGGTGCCTGTTGTAGAGCAAGTGCTTGAGGTGGAACAGCAGTGGATTGCATCTTTTGAGTTATCAACACCTGCTATAGCATGTTTTTAAGATCTGCAACAGATGCATCCAACTTTTCAATTCGTTCCGTCAAATCCTGATAATTTAAATCATCACCCAATTTAATGGGATCATCTGATTTCCCACAAACAGTGGTTTTATCAGTGGTAGACGTAGGGAGTATACTCCAAAGATTAACCACTGATGCCCCTTTTTCTTGGTACTGGGGTCTTCTCCCTTCAACACTTGACAACCTTTTGATGTTGCCAGTAGGATAAATAAATCCACTGGTGGTTGGCAGAGGTGCTATAAAAGGAATTGCCTCCAAGGAAGTCTTATTGATGTAACCACTGTCCAACTGTAAACCAGTGGGTTCAACAGTTGTAGTGGCTGCTTCACTTGGATGACCACCAAGAGTTACTTGTAACTCAAGGGGTGTAACCTCCTCAGGTTGTGTTGGTGGGTTAGCAAGGAATGATACATCAGGCTCAGTCAGTTGTTGAGGTATATTCTCATTAACATGTGATTGGGAAGGACTGAGTAATGCCTGGTTCAAATCGATTGCATCCAACAAAAGTTGTGTTTTTGGTGGAATTGTGGATGTGAGGTGGGGTGTAGAAAGAGAAGTTGCCCCGGGCATTGGGCTGTGGATGATGGGAACGAGTGTTTCCAGAGCATCATAATGTGGTGGCCCTATGTGTACAACCTGTTCTTTTTGTGAAGAAGCAGGAGGAGTTTTGGTTATGGGTTGAGATATTTGTACCAACTGCTGTGAGTAAGTAGCAGCAGTGGTTTCTTGTGACATTTGTGTTGTCACAGGCAGTAGCTCTGTTATCTCATCCTCCAGAGTTGCCACTTTGATTGGTTTGGGGGGGGGGGTTTGATTTTTCTTTTTGTTAGGATTTTTGGGATTTGTAGGTGTGGGTTTCAAAATAGTTGGTTTGCTGCTTTGATCACCTAGAGTAGTGGGCTCAGCAGCAGATACCTGAGGAGCAGTTGATGTGCGTGAAGTGTGTTATATTTTTGATGTATATTTAAGCCCTTTTTACACTTTTAGCCAAGTTTTAAATTTATAAAACATGATATTCACTAACACTAAACACACATATGGGCAAGTGCACCCATCGTTGACGTAGTATAGTGTTGGTAAGATACCGAGGTCGTCCAAGGACACAAGAGCTTTTAATACCGGTTTATCCTCAACGTCTAATCAAATCAAAAAATGAGAAAAATGTTTTTTTTAAGCTAAGGAAATAAAAACTAACTAAATGCTGAAAAATAAAAATAAAATAAAAACAGATAGACAACATGAATCACTTGGATCCGACACGTATATTAGTATAACCTTTAATTATTTTCGCACTTGTTTAAGAGATTATCTTAGTTATTGTAGTAGGCCCCTCTTTTGAAGGCGACGTTACCCTCAACCCAGTAGTTTGAGTCAGCAAGGATACAATCCTAAAGGGTCGGATTATTGAAAGATAATGAATTAAGTTATTAATGCAAATTGTGGTAGGCCCCGCTTTCAGCGGTGACGTTACCCTCGGCTAAGTAGTCTGAGTTAGCAAGGATACAGTCCTAAATAGCCGGGTTATAGTATTAATAGTAGTTAACTTATGAGGGGGTCAAAGAGTTTGGATCCCCGCCATCCAATACCTATGGGCATTGAAGGAGACCCTACTAAATTTGACCCAGGTCCCAAGCAGGACCTCTAAACGCTGAACAAGGGCAAGACCTTTACCAAACCGTTCCCTTAACCCCCGACCAGGTAGCCAACATACCTCCATATAGACCGTGGAGATATGAATGGTGAAAATCTTTTATTTTATATAGACAGTAAAATAATGCCAAGACACCACGGAGAAACGATAAGGAAAGATCACCTTCAACATAAGCAACTAGTTATTAAAGTCATTAATACAAAACCAAATAAAAAGTGCAAAAGATTAAAAATAAAAAGTATTATACTAAACACTTGTCTTCACCAAGTGATGTAAGAGACTTAGGCAAACATGGCCTTGATTGTCAAGAACTCTTACGATCAATCTTGGATCCCGAGACCACTCACACACTCTACGATGGACAATGGATAATGGTGGTGGATGATGGTGTTATGGTGGTGGTGGGTGGTGGATGAAGTGTGAGAGAGGTGGTGTGCCAAGGGATGAGATGGAATGAAACCAAGCACTCCTATTTATAGGCTGAACAGAAGGCTGGGCACGGCCCCGTGTCCGCTGGACACGCCCCCGTGCCCGTCTGACACTCTCTCTCCTCATTAATTGTAATTCGCAATTACAATTAATGCGCCTGCTGTACTTTCACCACGCCCCCGTGCCCGCTGGACACGGCCCCGTGGTGGGCAATGGAAGCTTCTATAAGTTTGTCTTTTATGCTGCTTCTTGGGCACGGCCCCGTGCTGGCTGAGCACGGGGCGTGTTCAGACTTCTGCTTTCTCTTCTTTGCCTTGGAGGATGCCGTTGAGGGTCCGGGCAGTCTACTTTTATTCCTTTTCTTGTATTTATGCTACAATTAGTTGTCTTTTTGCTTCTTTTGTGAATTTGAGCTCATTTCATCCTGAAAATACAAAAGAAAGACAAAAACACTCTTTTTCCAACATTAGTACTTAAAAAGGGTTAGTTTTATGCCTTAATTGATGTGATTTATATGTTGTATTTTACACACATCAAATACCCCCACACTTGAACTTTTGCTTGTCCTCAAGCAAAACTCTTTAAATGTGGCTTACACTCCCAAATGGAATAGGTAGAAGAGAAAGTTTTTGGCTTGTCATAGAGTGTCGGGAATCCAAGATCTTTGTAAGTTTTATTTTTATTTATTTATAATCCTATTCGTTATGATTTATTTAGAACGTTTCACAAGATAAATTAGTTATTCGGGCATAGCATGCCTTATTAAAATTCCATTTATATACAAGTTCACATACCTCACGGGAGATCACTCAACACTCGGCCGAAGGTGTAATTTTTTAGTGAATCACTCGAGAGCCGCATGGAACTTACGCCTTCCATAGGCTTGCCAAGCAATCAATCCTCCTCCTTTTTAACTTTTTACCTTTGTAAATATCAAGAGGACTTTTTGGGTGAAGGGTTAGGCTTGGGTTAAAGGTGGGTGGTTGGGTTAGTGGTTAGTAAAAGGGCGAAAATCGTAAAAAGCGTCGGTTTTCGTGACACACCTTGTTTTTAGTGACTTTTTATTTTGAAGTATTTCTCCAAACAAGCTTTTATATAGCTTTTGTTTGTTCTTGACTTCATCATATTTTTTTTCTTTTTAATCAGTCACATAAAATAGCGAGCTTACGAAAAACCGAGCTTGTTACTAAAATAAAGGGTGAAAAATAAAAAAAGGGTTTTTGGAACCGAGCTTGTTATGCCGTTTCGTAATTTTCTTATGTTGGTTCTTTGTTATCACGACGCTATCGGTTGTAAATTTGTAAAAATATAACCTTTTTAGAACTTGTTATTCCCAAATTAAACCAAGACAAGTAAAAAAAAAACGAGAACTTTTTGAAAAAATTTGGGGTGTTTAGCGGTTCCAATAGAGTTTTGTGTAAGGCTTGTATTTAGGATTTGCAAAATTCAAGGTTTTAGCATCCCCCCACACTTAAATTACACATTGTCCTCAATGTGTCCCAAAAATAAGGTTTTTGGTTGATTAGAATGTGTAAAAGTGGGTTAAAAAGCAAAGATTTATGTTACTGGCATCCTGGACACGGCCCCGTGGTGACCGGGCACGGCCCCGTGGTCAGGTGCCAGTAACAGAAATTAAAGAAATAAGACAGAAGCTGGACACGGGGGCGTGTCCGCTGAACACGGCCCGTGTCCAGTTACCTGAACTGGGCGTTTTTCTGCAGGTGGCTCAGCACGGGGCCGTGTTGGTTGGGCACGGCCCGTGTTGAGCCTTCTGTGATGGAGATTTGTGTCGGGTTGCTCTGTTCTTTGTGCATGGGGCCATTTTTCTCGTTCCTTTTTTCATCCATTACCACCATGAGTGTGTTTTATTCTACAAATTAAAACTAAAAGATTAAACTAAACTAGGGATAGTTACGCGGAATGCCTCCGTGGTGCGCCACGTTTATAAGGGTCCTTGGCTAGACCCAATGCGAGGTTATATGTTTTCTGAGTGGGATGCCTAGCGTCCCATGTTACACCGTCGGAGAGCAGCATCCAAGCTCGAATCAATAACCTTCATGTAATTTACCGGGTCGTCGTCCTCTATTCTCTTCCCAACTCCGAACTTCACTTCATCATCCCCATACCTCAAGGTGAGTGTCCCGTCATTCATATCTACCACTGCTTGGGCGGTGGCAAGGAAGGGTCTCCCTAGTATGAGGGGGACCTCGGTGTCTTCCTCCATATCGAGTATGACAAAGTCAGCTGGATAAACGAATCTGCTTACTTTTACCAAGACATTCTCGATGACACCTTGTGGGAATTTGACGGATCGATCAGCGAGTTGTATGCTCATTTTTGTAGGGCTCGTGGTTCCTAAGCCAAGTCTTTTGAACATTGATGAGGGCATGAGGTTAATGCTAGCCCCAAGGTCGGCTAAGGCATAACGAACGGGTGATTCCCCTATTGAGCAGGGAATCGTGAAGCTTCTGAGATCGATTTTCTTTTGGGGAAGTTTATTGAGTACGAGGGCGGAGCATTCTTCGCCTAAATTGACTAATTGCAAACTTTGAATTCTCTTTTTATGTGTAAGGAAGTCCCTCATGAATTTAGAGTACTTGGGCATTTGGGTTAGGACTTCGATAAAAGGAATATTGACATGCAATTGTTTTAACAGACTTTCGAACTTTGCGAATTGCTCATTGGTCTTTTGACGAATTAACCTACCGGGGTATGGAACTCGAGGAGCCTTGATAGGCTCTGGTGACGGAGGGGAGTTCTTTTCCTGCAGAGGTGTGGGTACTATTTCTTCCGTTGGTGGTGGCACTTCTGCAGGCCCTACGGTGCGGTTCCGTAGTGTGATGAGGTGAACTTGCGCTTTTGGGTTTGTTTCGGTATTGCTAGGTAATGCGCCTTGCGGTCTCTCGGCAAAATTTTGAGCTATTTGATTTAATTGTTTTTCTAGGTTTTGAATACTAGCTTGTTGATTTCTAAAATTTGATTCTAATTGTAGAAATCTTTCCGAGTTTTTCTTATCAGTGTCGGAGACGAGGCGAGATACAGTATCTTCGAGCCTTTCTCGTCCACTTTGTTGTTGAGTGAAATTTTGTGACTCATTTCTTGGTTGCTGAAAGTTTGTTCATTGGGTTTGTTGGTTACTACTATTGTCGGGTTCCCTCCAACCAAGGTTTGGGTGGTTTCGCCATCCTTGGTTGTAAGTTCCCGTTGGGGGACCCGACGGCCTAGGTATATTATCAATGTAGTTTACCATTTCTTGTTGATCGTCTGTTTCTTTCATGCAACCCCAATTTTCATGTGACCAACCACACCCTTCACAAGCCATAACCGAGACTGTTTTTGTCATTTCCAATTTTTTTATCTTTGAAGAAAGGGCCTCGATTTGGGCTTGTAAAGAAGTGCTTTCATCGACCTTATGGGCGCCCGGGGCGATAGACTTATTTCCCCGGGGGGTGTGCCATTGAAAATTGGTTTGAGCAATTTCCTCAATTTGATTATATATTTCGTGTGGGCGGCGATTACCTAAAAGTCCCCCGGAGCTAGAATCAAGTGTCTGCCTAGTGTGTGGCAACAATCCATTATAGAAAGTGGATACTTGTTGCCATATTGCGAGGCCGTGATGGGGACACTTGCGTAATAACTCCTTGAACCTTTCCCAAGTTTCATATAAGGATTCCCCGTCCTCTTGTGAATATGTATTAATTTCAGTCATTAACTTAGCAGTTTTAGCGGGAGGGAAATACTTATATAGAAATTTTTGGGCTAGTTCATCCCAGGTGTTTACCGATCCAGCTGGGAGGGCGTTGAGCCAAGCTTTCGCTCGGTCTTTTAGTGAGAAGGGAAACATACGGAGGCGGATGGCGTCGTTTGATGCTCCATTGATCCGAAAGGTATCACATATTTCCAAGAAATTAGTTATATGTAGATGGGGATCCTCGTCCGCAAGCCCATGGAAGGTTGCGGAGTTTTGGAGCATTTGTATCAAATGCGGCCGAAGTTCGAAGTTATTAGCTTCGACATTCGGAGCATTGATAGCGGCGCCTAGATTACCTACGGTGGGTCGTAGGTAATCCATAAGGGTACGTTGGTCCGCCATTGGAGGTGGGTCACCCGAAACCTTCTCTTGGTTTTTGGCTTTTAACCTTTTTCTGAGAAAGCGTTCGGGTTCTTCTAGTGGTTCTTTTATGTCTTTATTGGAACTGGAGCTCATACACTACGTGAGGTTGGCGTCGGGTTCCAAGTCCTGCAATAAAAACAGAAAAGAATGTTGGTCAGAAGGTTCACCACGGCCCCGTGTTTAGCGAACACGGCCCGTGGTCGGAGTTTCAGTGATTGTTTTCCAGATCCCAGTTACTGGAAGTTGGACACGGCCCCGTGTTGCACCGGCACGGCCCCGTGGTCAGCCTTCTGTAACTTGGAAAACAAAAACTGCCAGTAACGATGCTGGGCACGACCCGTGTCCGACCAGGCACGACCCGTGCTGAGCCCTGCAGAAGCTGAAAAACTAAGAAAAATCCTAAAAATTAAAAAGAAAAATAAACATATGATTAGGCCGTTGATTCCTAACTTTCTTAAAATCCTTGTGTCCCCCGCAATGGCGCCAAAAACTTGATGTGCGTGAAGTGTGTTATATTTTTGATGTATATTTAAGCCCTTTTTACACTTTTAGCTAAGTTTTAAATTTATAAAACACGATATTCACTAACACTAAACACACATATGGGCAAGTGCACCCATCGTTGACGTAGTATAATGTTGGTAAGATACCGAGGTCGTCCAAGGACACAAGAGCTTTTAATACCGGTTTATCCTCAACGTCTAATCAAATCAAAAAATGAGAAAAATGTTTTTTTAAGCTAGGGAAATAAAAACTAACTAAATGCTGAAAAATAAAAATAAAATAAAAACAGATAGACAAGATGAATCACTTGGATCCGACACGTGTATTAGTATAACCTTTGATTATTTTCGCACTTTTGCACTTGTTTAAGAGATTATCTTAGTTATTGTAGTAGGCCCCTCTTTTGAAGGCGACGTTACCCTCAACCCAGTAGTTTGAGTCAGCAAGGATACAATCCTAAAGGGTCGGATTATTGAAAGATAATGAATTAAGTTATTAATGCAAATTGTGGTAGGCCCCGCTTTCGGCGGTGACGTTACCCTCGGCTAAGTAGTCTGAGTCAGCAAGGATACAGTCATAAATAGCCGGGTTATAGTATTAATAGTAGTTAACTTATGAGGGGGTCAAAGAGTTTGGATCCCCGCCATCCAATACCTATGGGCATTGAAGGAGATCCTACTAAATTTGACCCAGGTCCCAAGCAGGACCTCTAAACGCTGAACAAGGGCAAGACCTTTACCAAACCGTTCCCTTAACACCCGACCAAGTAGCCAACATACCTCCATATAGACCGTGGAGATATGAATGGTGAAAATCTTTTATTTTATATAGACAGTAAAATAATGCCAAGACACCACGGACAAACGATAAGGAAAGATCACCTTCAACATAAGCAACTAGTTATTAAAGTCATTAATACAAAACCAAATAAAAAGTGCAAAAGATTAAAAATAAAAAGTATTATACTAAACACTTGTCTTCACCAAGTGATGTAAGAGACTTAGGCAAACATGGCCTTGATTGTCAAGAACTCTTACGATCAATCTTGGATCCCGAGACGACTCACACACTCTACGATGGACAATGGATGATGGTGTTATGGTGGTGGTGGGTGGTGGATGAAGTGTGAGAGAGGTGGTTGTGACACCTGTGTCACCGCGACCATCAAACAAATACCAAACCAATGAAATATTGTATTTCATACTTGGGATCTTGTATAAATATGTGCATCTTTTACACATAACAATTCTTGTTCAATTTCAAACTCTACATCACTTTCTAGAGAATTATACGCAAACTGGTGCGTAAACATACTCAGTTTAATGCGAAAAATACTCCGGAATATCAACATATACTTAACGTACCTTAAATAACCTTTACATAACTTAGAAATAAGTTTTGAAGGCTTTGGTATGGCAAAAACAAGTTAATTCGCTTACAGGGACTAAACTTGACAAACTGCGAAAGTATGCCAATTGGAACTGTAACGAACATTCCGGAACATGTCCATAAGTTAAACATACCATAAATATCCTTTACATAAGCTTAGAAATAGGCTTTGAGAGGTTTGGTATGCTAAAACAAACTTTTGGATCATCTAGGGACTAAAAGTGTCAAAAAGTGCATAAGTTTGCACTTTCGCGCATAACTTACGTTCTGAATACATCCGGACATCCAAAAAATTTATGTAAGCATCCTTATATTTTGCCTTAGTGTTTGGCATGAGAAAAATCCATTCGTCGCGTCATTTGGATCGTCTTTCACGCTTATGCGCATTCCGTCGTAATTAAGCAAACATCGCGATCGTACGGCCAAACGAACCGACATCCGACATATTTTTGGGCATGTTTCATGTCCACAATGTTTAGGCATCATTTTAGAGCCTTAAAATTGGCTTTACAGGCCTTGGAAGGGCTGAAAATGGCTTAAATACGCAACAGGGACCAAAAGTGTAAATTCTGCAAGTGGTGCAGATCAGAGGACATCAGGCGGCCCGCGTAAAGATTGCCCAAATCCTTACGCGGGGCGTGTGAGACTGTCAGACAGAAAAATCTTTGCATTTAATGCAGTTTGGCCTTTCGTTCGATCAAGGGGCAATGCCCTTTCACCCAATCAGGAGCCAAGGGCCAAGTTCTGACTTACCACAATATTTTGACAAGTGTACGCTCCCGATCGTGGCACGATATTCGATAAACGATCCTAACGGTTATGCTTTTCCTATAAATACCCCCCCCCCTTTGTTGTAAAAACCCACAAAATCTGATCAAAATGCTCTAAGTTGATGCCATTGCTTCATACCTGAGCTATTTGATCTAGATTAGCATTCGGGGACCCTCCGTAAGTCTTCTTTCGTTCTTTTATTCGCTTTTCGGGTCCGAAAGTCAACGTTTTGTTGACTTTCTGCATTGACCAGCTTATGGTCGATGCGAAGTTCATGGAACTTCATAACGTGAGCGTGATCACGATGGTTATGGTCCGTAGTGACCATACCTACTGATTACCACGTTATCTAGGCTCAATGACGAGTCGTAGTTTCGGCCAAAATGCGCATTCTTGCGTATTTTGTAACCAAACTACTCGTGAGCATCAAAGCCGTTTGTTTTGATGTCAAACCTGTTTTCTAAACTTAGTTAAGCATGTTCTAACATGCTTAGCTCGTCACACTTAGTTTAGTGCTTATATAGGGTCGTAAGGTAAGCGATCTAAACCATCGCTTATACTTTCGAACCCGACCCATTTGGTCGGTCATTAGGACCCGACCAAACACATTAGGTGACCATAGCTATAACCTTCCGAGGTTATACCTTGTGGTCACAATCTTAGGCGTTCCGAACGCGTTCTACGCGAACGACGCGTTAGGGTAGCATAAGCTACCTAAACGGGTCGTAATGGACCGTAAGCACTTAGGTTAGGTTTCATTTTAGAATGTAGGCTCTGTTAAACCATATTACACGAGTCTCCATACTCGTTTGGTTTACAAACCCGCATACTATCCGATCCTTCCGATTTGGTCCGGTATATTAACATAGCTACCTACTAGGTGCCGTTTGATATCCCGTGATCTTTTGCATTACCTGGTTATTATACAAGGAATTCAAAGCAACCTCAGGTGAGTACATTGAACCCCTCTTTTACTGTTTTCTAAACTGTTTTGGGGTGAAACACATGTGCCTATCTGTTACTTTCATGCTTTCCTGTTTTCACATCATATACTTGCTATGTTCGATAGTACATATATAGTACATGATTTCATTGTGTTTATGCTATGTATGTCCATCGTGTGCATACTTAGCACAACACTTTACATAACAATTTCATGCTATGTATGCCCATTGTGTGCGTACTTAGTACATCGTCTTACATTACATGCTATGTATGCCCATTGTGTGCGTACTTAGTACATTGTTTTACATTACATGCTATGTATGCCCATTGTGTGCATACTTAGTACATTGTTTTACATTGCATTTCTGTTGCATATGCTCATCCAGCATATGAACTTATGCTACATTTTGAACCGTTGTGACCATTTGACTATGTGAACCGTCTAAACCCGTTTGATTATATGAACCGTTTGTAACCATTGAACCGTGTGAACTGTTGTATCCGTTGACATGATTTACATTTGACAATAGACATTTGACTGTACATAAACAATTCTACCGTTGTTAAACATTTCATCTTGATGGTTTGGTTTGAGTAAGTGATTAAGTAACGAGGCGTGTGTAATATGATACAAGCATGGTGGATACGCCGCTGGTACTTCCTATATATAAGTGTTTGTATGGTATTGCATATCGTAGCGTTATTTAAATCATTTCAGTTTGAGACATATGACCTTTTATACAAATAACACACTTTTCACGAGACATTGTTTTACAAACAACAAATCTTATACAAACTCTTTTTTTTACATGGTTATTCAGTTAACCATGCATTGTTCTCTTATTTATACATACCATTTGATCTTACCGTTTTCAAATGATTTACAAGGCAAAGCAAAATACGAGGTTCATGACTAAACATTTTCTCAAACTCAAGTCATGAATTCCGTTTTCACAAAACCAATGTATCTCACAGGCATTTTTATGCTGACGTACCTATTTTCACATGTGTTTTCAGGAGATGATGCATAGGACTTATCAAGACATACTTAGGCGGACCTGTGCCTTAGTGACTTAAAACGAGACAAGAACTAGTTAATTTATGTTATGTACTATTTGGTTCTTGTTTGAACAATGTAAACTTTCCTGTTTGATCAATAAAACGAAACTTCAATTGCCATGGATTTGAAACAATTGATTCTGTTACAACACTCCCCGACGTTTCCGCCACGTTCTGTATGTTCTACGTGGTCGGGGTGTGACAGAAAAGATGGTATCAGAGCCAATGGTTATAGGGAATTAGGTTATTAGTAATACTTTGACCTAGTCTATAACCTTCCTAGGACCCTAACGCGAGTTCACTTGCGTTTAGTCATAAAACAATACCGTCACCTATCCTTAGGCGACGACCACAACAAGAACATAAATTTCAAAACTGCCTTGAAAACTAATCATCTTTTCTAGGATGATTGATTACTAGGTTTTGAACCCTCTATTGTAAGGTTTTGAACCCTTTGTTATAAGGTTTTGAACCCCTTTGAATTTTCAAAACTCCCGTCAAAGTTTTGGGTCCTAACTAGTGTGAACACGTACGAACTGGAACAGTGAATGCCTGTACCCTGGGTTTTCTGTCTAAGGTTAGAGTGTTCGTACAAATCCACATAATCGGACCAGTCACTCTTACCTGGGAACTCTTAGGGTGAGTGTCCACTTATAGGCGAGCATGTCTTCGCGATACACTATGAGGATCTATTTGCTTTGATTCAGCCTTGGTGTTGTTTGTTTGCTTCGTGGATTCAAACAAACGACCCTCAACCATGATTATGGCTGGTAATTGTAACATCCTATTCTTACCCAATGCCATTTCATTTACATTCTTTCTTGTCCCTCTTTTAGAATGCCTCCTCGACGCGAAAACCAGATAGCGACTGCAGAACTGGCAGAGATCATTGCGCAGCAGATGGCTGCTCAATTCCCAAACCTCTTTGCTCAATGGAACCAGGCCAACAACAACCATAATGCCCCCTGCAACTTCAAGACGTTCAACTCGGCTAAGCCATCAAAGTTTTCTGGATCTCAAGGAGCGACTGCCCTTCTGCAATGGTTCGAGAGTTTAGAGAACACCTTCAGACATGTTCAATGTCCAAACGAGCGAAAGGTAGAATTCGCATCTAGCGTCTTTGAGAAACGAGCTTTGACATGGTGGAATGGTGTGATGAGAGATAGGGGTGCCGATGTGGCACTAGCTCAAACATGGCAAGAGCTTCGAGCTCTGATGATGAAGGAATTCTGTCCTCGTCACGAGATCAGGGCTTTGGAAACGGAGTTCGACGATCTTAAGCAAGTTAGCGGTGAGCATCGAGCCTACACAGACCGTTATGAGGAGTTAAGTTTGTTATGCCCAGATATGGTTACACCTTTGGATAAGGCAATCGAGAAGTACATTGATGGCCTCCCTGACTCAATACAAGACATTGTGACTGGTAGCAACCCTACTACAGTCCGACAGGCCATTGAGCTATCTGCAACCTTGACTGAATCAAAGATCAGGAAAGGTAAACTTTTCCGAAAAGGTGACAAGAAACCGGTCGGGGAATCGAACCCAATCGGGGAATCAAAGGCCATGGATGAACAGACTGAATCCTCTAAAAAGTCAAAGAAGCGAAAGGCTTCTCAGAACTTCACCGTGGTCGCCCACAATGGTCAAGCCAACCAACCAGCTCAACCCCCTGCTAGAAAACCATACAATGGAACTGCACCCTTGTGCAACCAATGTAGCCTCCATCATCACGCCAATGTACAGTGCCGCAAATGCCAAACTTGTGGACACATAGGCCATACAACAAGAATCTGCCCAGCTGCAGCTGCACCAAACCAAGCTGGCAACAATCCCGCTCAAGGTCGTTTCCTACCAGGTTCTTGTTTCAACTGTGGCGAGATGGGTCATTTCCGAAGAAATTGCCCAAAGCTTGCTAATGCAAATCCAGCACAAGGATGATCACCCGACTGACTAGAAGACAACATCGTTTAGAAATAATCATGTCTTATGTATTAAGTTTCTTTTGTTGTCAAGATCCAAGGAACAGTTGATATCGTTGTTTATAAATAAATCTTTCATTTACATTGCAATGTATTTCTATGGTTGCATGTATAAACGACATATCCCTTGCAATACCGACAATCAAGGAACCGTATTCCTTGAAGAACAAACTACCCCCAAAATTCTCCCATTCTATAATCGCTTGCGTCTTCCACGGAATTCCTAAGTACCCGTTTATCCTAAGGAAACGAAGTACAAGGCGCAGGTTACAACACAAGACGAATACCCAAGGTACCACTATAAATCCTTAATAGGGTACCTAGGAATTTCCCGTAAGTCTTTAATTGTTGTATACCTTCATTCGAATGTGGTGATTCCTTGTAATCAAAAATCGAATTTTGGGAGATCTTTCTATCTTCTCAGATAGATTCCAGTGAGCATTGAGATCCGTCGACAGGTTTCCATATCCGTATTCAATTGATAACAAGTTAATAACAAATTATGATCAAGTTAAACAATTATGTGACTATGTGCTTATGTGTTTCCTTATGTATTGTTGTGTGATCCAAATTATGTTATCCAAATCTTCGTAGAATCTTACATATCCGTGTACAAGAGATTCATAGTAGGATGCCCAAAGGTATTACTTAAAATCCTTAATGGACTTCTATGTTATAGTTAAGTCCCTCGGATTATAAAGTACTACTTCATAATTAGACCCCTTGAGTGGTCTAGCTAAACAGATTCATCCAAAAATCTGGTTAGGGATATCATGTGATGATATAGCTGAAAGGACTCCTTGGTGGCCTAACCAAGAGGATCCCCTGTCGATCTAATTAAAAGGAACCGATGGAAGTCTAGTCACCCTCGTCACAAGTTTGATATCCTTCCCCAAAACATTACAAAACAAACTGTGCGGACTGTGCAAGGGATTACGTAATTATGGATGCATACATAATTTTGGAATTTAGTGCACAGAAATCACAGCAAGTTCTGTCATGTGTCTAGAGTTAACCCTATTCATTTCCAATTCTGATGAAGCATCCGTTGAGGAAAATGAACTAGCTATTCATTTTTCACTTCTGAAGAATATCCGTTGAGGAAATGAATATCCGTTTATCCTTCATTTCCAAATCTGAAGAATACCCGTCGAGGAAAATGACTCCGTTTGTTCATTTTCGTTCTGAAGATTTATCCGTTGAGGAAATGAATATCCGTTTATCCTTCATTTCCAAATCTGAAGAATACCCGTTGAAGATGACCCCGTTTGTTCATTTTTGTTTCTGAAGATTATCCGTTGAGGAAATGAATATCCGTTGTGTAATCCTTCATTTCCAACTCTTAGGAAGCAACCGTTGAAGATGACTCCGTTAGCTCATTTTCGTTTCTGAAGATTTATCCGTTGAGGAAATGAATATCCGTTGTGTAATCCTTCATTTCCAACTCTGAGGAAGCAACCGTTGAAGATGACTCCGTTAGTTCATTTTCGTTTCTGAAGATTATCCGTTGAGGAAATGAATATCCGTTGTGTAATACTTCATTTCCAACTCCGAGGAAGCAACCGTTGAAGATGACCCCGTTTGTTCATTTTCGTTTCTGAAGATTTTCCGTTGAGGAAATGAATATCCGTTGTGTAATCCTTCATTTCCAACTCTGAGGAAGCAACCGTTGAAGATGACTCCGTTAGCTCATTTTCGTTTCTGAAGATTTATCCGTTGAGGAAATGAATATCCGTTGTGTAATCCTTCATTTCCAACTCTGAGGAAGCAACCGTTGAAGATGACTCCGTTAGTTCATTTTCGTTTCTGAAGATTATCCGTTGAGGAAATGAATATCCGTTGTGTAATACTTCATTTCCAACTCTGAGAAAGCAACCGTTGAAGATGACCCCGTTTGTTCATTTTCGTTTCTGAAGATTATCCGTTGAGGAAATGAATATCCGTTGTGTAATCCTTCATTTCCAATTCTGATGAAGCAACCATTGAAAATGACCCGTCTGTTCATTTTCGTTTCGGAAGAATGACCGTTAAGGAAATGACAAGATATTGCCTTACATATCATTGGTGGTTATTTGGCAAATTCACAAATAGACTCCTACGAATAAATTTCGGGACGAAATTTCCTAAAGTAGGGGAGACTGTGACACCTGTGTCACCGCGACCATCAAACAAATACCAAACCAATGAAATATTGTATTTCATACTTGGGATCTTGTATAAATATGTGCATCTTTTACACATAACAATTGTTGTTCAATTTCAAACTCTACATCACTTTCTAGAGAATTATACGCAAACTGGTGCGTAAACATACTCAGTTTAATGCGAAAAATACTCCGGAACATCAACATATACTTAACGTACCTTAAATAACCTTTACATAACTTAGAAATAAGTTTTGAAGGCTTTGGTATGGCAAAAACAAGTTAATTCGCTTACAGGGACTAAACTTGACAAACTGCGAAAGTATGCCAATTGGAACTGTAACGAACATTCCGGAACATGTCCACAAGTTAAACATACCATAAATATCCTTTACATAAGCTTAGAAATAGGCTTTGAGAGGTTTGGTATGCTAAAACAAACTTTTGGATCATTCAGGGACTAAAAGTGTCAAAAAGTGCATAAGTTTGCACTTTCGCGCATAACTTACGTTCTGAATACATCCGGACATCCAAAAAATTTATGTAAGCATCCTTATATTTTGCCTTAGTGTTTGGCATGAGAAAAATCCATTCGTCGCGTCATTTGGATCGTCTTTCACGCTTATGCGCATTCCGTCGTAATTAAGCAAACATCGCGATCGTACGGCCAAACGAACCGACATCCGACATATTTTTGGGCATGTTTCATGTCCACAATGTTTAGGCATCATTTTAGAGCCTTAAAATTGGCTTTACAGGCCTTGGAAGGGCTGAAAATGGCTTAAATACGCAACAGGGACCAAAAGTGTAAATTCTGCAAGTGGTGCAGATCAGAGGACATCAGGCGGCCCGCGTAAAGATTGCCCAAATCCTTACGCGGGGCGTGTGAGACTGTCAGACAGAAAAATCTTTGCATTTAATGCAGTTTGGCCTTTCGTTCGATCAAGGGGCAATGCCCTTTCACCCAATCAGGAGCCAAGGGCCAAGTTCTGACTTACCACAATATTTTGACAAGTGTACGCTCCCGATCGTGGCACGATATTCGATAAACGATCCTAACGGTTATGCTTTTCCTATAAATACCCCCCCCCTTTGTTGTAAAAACCCACAAAATCTGATCAAAATGCTCTAAGTTGATGCCATTGCTTCATACCTGAGCTATTTGATCTAGATTAGCATTCGGGGACCCTCCGTAAGTCTTCTTTCGTTCTTTTATTCGCTTTTCGGGTCCGAAAGTCAACGTTTTGTTGACTTTCTGCATTGACCAGCTTATGATCGATGCGAAGTTCATGGAACTTCATAACGTGAGCGTGATCACGATGGTTATGGTCCGTAGTGACCATACCTACTGATTACCACGTTATCTAGGCTCAATGACGAGTCGTAGTTTCGGCCAAAATGCGCATTCTTGCGTATTTTGTAACCAAACTACTCGTGAGCATCAAAGCCGTTTGTTTTGATGTCAAACCTGTTTTCTAAACTTAGTTAAGCATGTTCTAACATGCTTAGCTCGTCACATTTAGTTTAGTGCTTATATAGGGTCGTAAGGTAAGCGATCTAAACCATCGCTTATACTTTCGAACCCGACCCATTTGGTCGGTCACTAGGACCCGACCAAACACATTAGGTGACCATAGCTATAACCTTCCGAGGTTATACCTTGTGGTCATAATATTAGGCGTTCCGAACGCGTTCTACGCGAACGACGCGTTAGGGTAGCATAAGCTACCTAAACGGGTCGTAATGGACCGTAAGCACTTAGGTTAGGTTTCATTTTAGAATGTAGGCTCTGTTAAACCATATTACACGAGTCTCCATACTCGTTTGGTTTACGAACCCGCATACTATCTGAACCTTCCGATTTGGTCCGGTATATTAACATAGCTACCTACTAGGTGCCGTTTGATATCCCGTGATCTTTTGCATTACCTGGTTATTATACAAGGAATTCAAAGCAACCTCAGGTGAGTACATTGAACCCCTCTTTTACTGTTTTCTAAACTGTTTTGGGGTGAAACACATGTGCCTATCTGTTACTTTCATGCTTTCCTATTTTCACATCATATACTTGCTATGTTCGATAGTACATATATAGTACATGATTTCATTGTGTTTATGCTATGTATGTCCATCGTGTGCATACTTAGCACAACACTTTACATTTCATCTTGATGGTTTGGTTTGAGTAAGTGATTAAGTAACGAGGCGTGTGTAATATGATACAAGCATGGTGGATACGCCGCTGGTACTTCCTATATATAAGTGTTTGTATGGTATTGCATATCGTAGCGTTATTTAAATCATTTCAGTTTGAGACATATGACCTTTTATACAAATAACACACTTTTCACGAGACATTGTTTTACAAACAACAAATCTTATACAAACTCTTTTTTTTACATGGTTATTCAGTTAACCATGCATTGTTCTCTTATTTATACATACCATTTGATCTTACCGTTTTCAAATGATTTACAAGGCAAAGCAAAATACGAGGTTCATGACTAAACATTTTCTCAAACTCAAGTCATGAATTCCGTTTTCACAAAACCAATGTATCTCACAGGCATTTTTATGCTGACGTTCCTATTTTCACATGTGTTTTCAGGAGATGATGCATAGGACTTATCAAGACATACTTAGGCGAACCTGTGCCTTAGTGACTTAAAACGAGACAAGAACTAGTTAATTTATGTTATGTACTATTTGGTTCTTGTTTGAACAATGTAAACTTTCATGTTTGATCAATAAAACGAAACTTCAATTGCCATGGATTTGAAACAATTGATTCTGTTACAACACTCCCCGACGTTTCCGCCACGTTCTGTATGTTCTACGTGGTCGGGGTGTGACAGTGGTGTGCCAAGGGATGAGATGGAATGAAACCAAGCACTCCTATTTATAGGCTGAACAGAAGGCTGGGCACGGCCCCGTGTCCGCTGGACACGCCCCCGTGCCCGTCTGACACTCTCTCTCCTCATTAATTGTAATTCGCAATTACAATTAATGCGCCTGCTGTACTTTCACCACGCCCTTGTGCCCGCTGGACACGGCCCCATGGTGGGCATTGGAAGCTTCTATAAGTTTGTCTTTTATGCTGCTTCTTGGGCACGGCCCCGTGCTGGCGGAGCACGGGGCGTGTTCAGACTTCTGCTTTCTCTTCTTTGCCTTGGAGGATGCCGTTGAGGGTCCGGGCAGTCTACTTTTATTCCTTTTCTTGTATTTATGCTACAATTAGTTGTCTTTTTGCTTCCTTTGTGAATTTGAGCTCATTTCATCCTGAAAATACAAAAGAAAGACAAAAACACTCTTTTTCCAACATTAGTACTTAAAAAGGGTTAGTTTTATGCCTTAATTGATGTGATTTATATGTTGTATTTTACACACATCAGCAGTGGTAGCTGCTAAATTCTGCTCAGGCACCTCTGCTTGTGTTTTACAAGGTGCTAACATTCTTGAAAAAGTTTCAGTTGTTAAACTATTTATTTGAGTAGACTCACCTTGATTTATTGCAGCTAAATCATCCTTACTGAATTTCTTTTCAAAATAGTAACTTAAAAACCTTGGAAACAGTAACAATGACTTTGTCTCAACATTATTAACCAAATCTTTAAAGATTTCCCGAGAGTAGTTAAAATTTTCTTCTTGAAGAATTGCATACCCCAGATTTTGAATCTTTAAAGGGATTTCATTGAAAGAAGTGGTCTTGTTTGAAACACATAGTAGGAGGGTATGAAATAAAAATCTGGTTGCAGAAGGAAAATAACCTTTTTGTAAGGTAAGTTTCTTCATCATTGTGGCTTCATACCCTCTTTCAATGAAGTCAGTTTGTAACTCGTTTTTAGTGAAAGAAGTTTTACCTTTCTGATCATCGAGTTGAAAGACCTCTGAAATGGATTGTGGCGTGATTTGGATAGCTTTACCCTTTATAGAAGAGTGTATGGTGGTTGCAGTGTCTCCTTGTTTTTCAAGGGTTGCATTCTTCCAGAACTCCCTTTGGGTCTCCAAATAGATTGATGCATTGTCGGTGAACAAAGTTTTGTACTTTGATTTTTCCATGATGTTAATGATGGAATCGAACACATCGATGGTTCCTGGTTTTGTGAGAAGACCCAGGAGATTGTGAGATGATTTATATGGGATTTCAGTGGAGATTGCCTTTTGAGAGGCTGTTTTCGATGATGACTTGGATGTGGGTTTTGCGGATGGCTTCGATTTTGTCATTTTTGAATAGAATGATCGAAGAATTTTGTGGAAGATGAGATGAAAAGCTGCTTTAAGAAGAGAATTTTTAAGAATTCAATTCGACAGTAAAACCCTGTGTTAGTGGAGAGTGGGGGATTTTTTAGGGAAGAAAGTGAATGCTGACGTGGCAGCCGTTACAAAAGGTCTGACCACTATGTACTGCCCACGTGACAACCCCTGGTGAAAGTGAAGGACAATACTTTGATGAAAGTGAGAGATGAAGGCAGTGGTAAGGAAGCAGTGGATGATTTTCACTATCAGTGGATAGCATATCAGTGGATAAGACACTGCTTTTGAACAACAGAGATTATCAAAGGAATGAGAGAACAGGGGTTGACTTTCAGCAGTGGACAGACTTTTGAAGTAGAGCAGACTTTTGAACAATCAGTGGTTATGGCAGACTTTTAAGGATTATAATGAAAATTTCATTTTTAGCTATTTTTAAGGATGAGTTTTTGATTTTCTGAAAACATTTTGTTGCTTTTATTCAAGGAAAAACAAGATGTTGCTTGTTATTCCATGTTCAGCATCCCAATCCTAGAGACCAAGCTTTCAAAAGTGGTTGTATCAAGTGCTTTTGTGAGCACATCTGCCAGCTGGTCTTTAGTTGGGACATGATGCAGAGAAATCAAACCTTTTTCATAGCAATCCCTCACAAAGTGATGTCTGATGTCGATGTGTTTGGTGGTAGAATGGGAAACTGGATTTTTTATGATATTTTCTGTTGCCTGACTGTCCAACATGAGTGGTGTTTTTAAGGCAGTGATACCAAAATCCAGTAACTGATTTTGAAGCCACAGGAGTTGGGCTGTACAGCTTGCAGCAGCAATGTATTCAGCCTCAGCAGTGGATGTTGAAACTGCTGCTTGCTTTTTGCTTTGCCAAGAGACTAAGCAATCACCTAGAAACTGGCACCCTCCTGAAGTGGACTTCCTTGTGGTGTGACATCCAGCAAAGTCACTGTCTGAAAAACCTGAAAGCTTGATGTTCCCATTAGCTGGATACCAGATACCAAGTGTGGGAGCACCTTTTATGTATCTGCAGATCCTTTTTACAGCAATGAGATTTGATTTTCTGGGAGCTGATTGACTTCTTGCACAGACACATGTTGCAAACATGATGTCTGGTCTAGATGCAGTTAGGTACAATAAAGACCCAATCATGCTTCTATAGAGTGTTTGGTCAATCAGCACATCCTTTTCATCAGACATGACCAACTTATTTGTTGCCATGGGTGTGCTACATGGTTTACAATCATTCATATCAAATTTGGTCAAAAGTTCTTTAGCATATTTGCTTTGATGAATGAAAGTTCCATTTTGCATTTGCTGTACTTGGAGACCAAGAAAGCATTGCAGCTCACCCATTGCACTCATTTCAAACTCAACTGTCATGAGTTCTCTAAACTTTTCACACATTTTGTTACATGTGCTTCCAAAAATAATGTCATCCACATAAATTTGGACAATCATTAAATCCTTCCCTCTCCATTTAAGAAACAGTGTTTTATCAATGGTACCTCTTTTGAAACCGTTTGAGAGTAGGAAGTTGGAAAGAGTTTCATACCAGGCCCTTGGTGCTTGTTTCAGTCCATACAAAGCTTTGTTTAGCCTGTAGACATGATCAGGATAAAATGGATCCTCAAAACCTGGAGGTTGACATACATACACCTCCTCTTGAATTGTACCATAGAGGAAAGCACTTTTGATATCCATTTGAAACACCTTCATGTTGTGGTTGATAGTAAAGGCCAGGAACAGTCTGATGGCTTCCAATCTTGCAACAGGGGCGAATGTTTCATCATAATCAATCCCTCTTCCTGTCTGTAACCTTGAACCACAAGCCTGGCTTTATTCTTGACAACAATGCCCCTTTCATCAGTTTTGTTCTTGAAGACCCACTTTGTGCCAATGGGACTAACCTCTTCTGGCAGTGGTACAAGCTCCCATACTTGTTGTCTTTTAAATTGTTGGAGCTCCTCTTGCATGGCTTCTACCCAGCTGTTGTCTTTCAGTGCCTCTTGGTACTTGATTGGCTGATGGAGTGATAGAAAACCAGCAAAATGAAAAATGTTTTGGGTTTGGCTTCTTGTGAGCACCCCTTCATTGATGTTGCCAATGATTTGATTAGGTGGATGAGATCTCAAGAAGATTAAATCTCCTTGGTATGGTATGATGGCATTTGTTGGTGAAGGCTGCAAATGTGTATCATCTGAGCTAACCACTGCTGGTGACTTTGAGGACCCAGCAGTGGCTTCAAAAGGTGGTGGAATAGGAGGTAATGAAGTGGACAACTGCTGACTTTTATCCACTGTTTGAGGACTTTTGTCAACAGTGTTTGAGGATGTGGAAGCAGTGGTGGATGGGCTACTTTGGTCAACAACTGTTGAGGTAGCAGTGGTTGAGCTTTGACAACTGTTTTGAACAGCTGGTGCTTTTCCCTTTGTGGCAGACCTTTGAGGGATGATGATTTCGTACCCATAGTCTAGTGTTGTATCCTTTGATGGACCTGCACTGTTAGTCTTGACAGCAGTATTTTCAAAAGTAAATTTTTCAAGATCAAACAGATCTGCAGGATTTGCTGGGATTTTCATTGATGAAAGTTCATTTAACTTTACATTCAAAGTCTCCTCCACTGCCTTGGTCCGTGTATTGAACACTTTGTATGCCTTGGCAGTGGTTGAGTATCCCAGATGATAACCACAATCAATTTTGGCTGCAAATTTTGAAATGGAATCTTTTAAGTTCAAAATAAAGCATGGGCAGCCAAACACCTTGAAAATAAGAGATCAGTGGTTTGATTTTATACAGAATTTCATAAGCAGTCTTTTTGGGCCTGGGTTTATTATAACTCTGTTCTGGACATAGCAAGTAGTGTTTACTGCCTCTGCCCAGAAAGTTAATGGTAAACCTGAATCTGCAAGCATAGTTCTGGCAGCCTCAATCAAAGTTCTGTTTTTTCTTTCAACAACCCCATTTTGCTCTGGTTTTCTAGGGATGCTGTACTGCCTTACAATCCCTTTCTTCACACAGAAGGCATCCAACTCCTTATTTTTAAATTCTGTGCCATTGTCACTCCTGAAGCTTTTCACTGGAAGGTCAAATTGCTTTTCAACCTGTGTCACAAAGTCTTGCAAAATGCCTGCAGTCTCATCTTTTGAGTGTAAAAAGAAAGTCCATGTAAACCTAGAAAAGTCATCAACAATAACCAAACAATATCTTTTCTTCTTGAGGCTCATGACTTGAACTGGGTCAAACAAATCCATGTGTAGCATTTGCAAACACTGGGTTGTTTTGGACTCTTCAATGGACTTGTAAGAACTTTTATGTTGTTTTCCTTTTAAACAGCAAATGCAATGTTCAGGACATGAAAACAATTTTTGTGGTAGGCCTCTTACCAAACCATTTTTTGAAATTTCAGTGATTGTCTTAAGATTTGTGTGCCCCAGCCTTCTGTGCCAAAGTTCTGTCTCTTTGTTAGAGGCAACTGAGAACAGACAGGCATCAGCTCTGGGACACTCTTTTGACATATCAACAACATAAACATTGCCACTTCTTTGAGCAACAAGTTTAGTTTAACCAGTTTTGATTATTGCTTCAATCTTTTTGACCATTTCTGGTCCAACAATCCTACAACAATCTTTTGTGAAGAATGACCCAAACCCTTTGTCACTCATTTGTGATACACTCAGAAGGTTGAATTTTAGATTGTCTATCAGATTGACATTTTCAAATTTTATATTTCCAGATTGCACTGTACCAGACCCCAGAACTTTCCCTTTACTATTATTCCCAAAGGATATATCACCCCCTCCATGGATTTTAAAGTCTTTGAGGAGGGCTTTACATCCTGTCATGTGCCTGGAGCCTCCACTATCTACATACCAAAGACTATCAAAGCATGCAGAAGCTCCCTGCACATGAAGTAAAAGGATTAGTTCATTAAGGGCTCCAAAGCCAACAGGGCTTTGGATAGGGATTCAACAGTGTCTGGTATGGATGCAGAATGATGGACAGTGGTTAGGTCAGGGGTTTAGACAGCTTTAGTACTGTTTCTTGCTAACCACTGTTGGGGGTCTTGACCTATCACCTGCTGATACCAAAAGGATGCCTATTCACTCTAGGTTTAGAGGGCCTTTTGTAGGCCTCATAAACGTGTGGAATCCTTTGGTAGGCCTGTTTTTCCTTGCCTTTTCTGAACTGATTGGCAGGGGGTGCATCAGTAACCTTAACATCTCTTTTGACAGATGTTTGGTTCAGCTGTTTTGTGACAGCTGTTTGAACTGGTACAAACGGTGGTTGTTTCTTGGTGAATTTGACAGATGTTGATGATGATGATGGACTCAAGGATGTTTTAGCAATGTACTCATTCTTTTTCACATCAAAGTTTTTGAGATACACACATGCTTGAGTTTTGTGGTTTGTTTTACCACAGACAATGCAACTTTCAGCTGAAACAATGACACTTGTTCTGTTTATATCATAAGCTTTTAAGTGGAAACAGTCTTTTGTTAGATGATTCCTTTTCTCACAGAATTCACAAAACAAGTTATCAATTTTTTCTTTCTTCTTTCTCTTTTCAGACTCCTTTGCAGCAGAGGTTTTAATAACTGCTGGGATGTCCTTGAGAGGTATGACTTTAGCTTTTGGAGCTTTAACACCATCAGTTGATGTAAAGTCCATTGGCTTGAAATTTTCAAGAATATCACACTCATCAGACCATTTTGGTTTAAACTGATGATTTTCAAGCTCCTCAAAAGTAGAGGATCCCATTGGTCTGTCAAGTGTGATTTTGTTACCAAGTTTGTCAGTGATTTTCACTTCTTGGCCATTCTTGTTTGTGGGGATGAACTCAATGGTTACATCAGTGGTTGGAACAGATTTTCCAAAAGCAGTGTTTTCATCATCATGTTTTCTATAACCAACCCCAAATTTCACATTGCTTTTTATCTGTTTTTCAAGCATAACCTCATACCCTTTGCATGATTCCACCTATCTCTCACATGTGATCTGGGTGGACTCTAACTCTTTTTTGCAAACTTGGTATTTTTCTACCAAAGTTTGGAGTTGGGTTTTGGTTATGCTCTGCTCTTCTTTCATGCTGCTAATCTCTTTGTCTTTTTCAGCCAATTTGTTTTTAAGTTCTTTTAGAGATCTTTCAAATTTGACTTCATCAGTTAAGATTTTATCCCGAAGGTTTTCGTTCACCTCTTTGATGTTAGCAAAAGCAATAATGCAATTGTCAGAACATAGTTTTTCAAGAACTTGAGGTGATACCTTGGCAGCAGCCATCATTGCACAATCACGTTGAGGATTTTCTTCATCTTCAGCTCTTTCTTCTTTCTCACCTGCTTTTTCTTCTTTATTTTCTTCCTTGTTCTCTTCGGACCATGGGTCTGTCAGTGGTTCAATCAAGGTACCTGAACTTTCTCCCAACAATAGTTCACCAGCCACAGCAGTAACCACTGCTTCAGTCACCTTATCCACTGTTTCAATACTCAGCTGTTCCTCTTCAGTTTCAACCCCCTCCTGTATTGACTCTAATGCCATCAAACAAAATTCATTATGAGAAGAAACATTGGAAGCATAGAGTGCAAAATTTTCATCACTAAGGTCTTCAGGCATACTGCTCCAGTCAACAAACCCTTGAGTGAAAAAACTTTGTTGATCTGGTTGTACTGCTGTTGGAGCAGTGGTTTGAGGTGCAGGTTTCACTTGTGCCTGAGGGACAGGGGTTTGAACATATTGGATCTGTGGAACAGTAGTTTGGACATAGTGCACTGGCACAGAGGCAACAACATAGTGAGCAGTGTTCACTTGAGCTGCTGGGGCATATTGGGCATAGTGCACAGTGCCTTGATTTTGAGGTCTAGGATTTGAGCTAGGATGAGTGATTATGGGACTAGTAGTTTGACTCCTACACTCCCTAGTGAAGTGTTCCAACCTATTACACTTGTAGCACTTGATTTTCGATTTATCCAACCCAACCCTTAGATTCCCATGCAAACCTGGGAATTTTCGCCCTGTTCTTTTATAAAATTTGCTAGTTCTAACACTTAGCAAGGCCAGTTGGTGCAGGATGTCCATTTCCTCTAAGTCAGCGGGGTCAAAATGCTGTAGATCATTGAGTTCAAAGCTTAGGTTGTCTGACATCTGGTTTTCGTTTGCAGTGAATGCATAACTTGTAGAGTGAGGATCAGGGTTGTTAAAATTTGCACCAGCAGTTATGTCAATGAAGTGATCATAACCCTAATCCTTACCACTACTCCCAGATTCTTCTTGACCCAAAAGAGCAGTGTTACCGAATGTATAATCATCAACGGTTTTTCCTGACTCTTGTAACTTCCTTTTCTGGTTCAACTCCCTTTCGTAGGTCAGGAGTCGACCGTGGAGTTGGGTCAAGGTCAGATCCTTGAACTCAGGTGAATTTCGGGTGACAAAAGCTATGGTGTCCCATTTTTCTGGCAGTGACCTGAGGAACCTGCAATTTTGAGTTGAGTTTGTAAAAGTGGTATTAACAAGCCTCAGTTCACTGATGAGACAACTGAAACGCTCAAATTGTTGCGTCAGTGATTCACCTTTAACATGACAAAATGTTTCATACTGTTGGTTCAGGATTTCCCTATTGTTTTCTATGACTTCTTCGGTTCCCCCAAACTGTTCCTTAAGCGCGTCCCATAACTCTTTGGCACTGTTATAGTGTAACAGTCCAGCATATATTTCATTGGGCAGCGCTGATGCTATGATGCTAAATGCTTTAACATCTAGTTCGATTTTTTGAAAGTCGGTTTCGGTATAATTTTCAACTGGTTTTGGAACGTTCTTTTTAGCATCTTCAGCGCTTGGCACTGTGGGAACATGGGGACCAAAGACGACAGACCTCCAACCACCTGTGCTTTGTTGAGTGAGGATGTGACCCATCCTCCTCTGCCAGATGTTGTACTCATTTCTTTTTAGCATAGGTGGTTTAAAAAGCGAGCCGATGTTGTTTTTATCATCCTGAGATTGTGACGTCATTCTTGTTGTTTTACAGACACTGAGAAATCAACTTTAATGGTGATTAATCCTTGCTCTGTTTTTCAACAAACGAACAAACGATCAGTATCAACTCTTATGAGCTGAACTATTTACGTCAAAATGATTGTTAAATCAAATTTGACTGTCCAAGCTCTGATACCAATTGTTGGATCTGAGTTTGATTCTGATTGTATTTTGTGTTTGTAATTAAAATGAAAATGGATGAGTGTGCAGCGGAATTATGATGAAAACAAACTTTGCATACAATCAAACGAGAGTAATACTTTGATCAAACATCTTTACACAATGAATCGGAAGATTGAATTTATTTCAATAACGATTACAATGATTGATGAATTAATGCAAACTCCCCCTCAGCCAGAGCTCAGTTGTTTGTTCGTGCAAAGAAGACGATTGTGCAAAAGAGCTAATAGAACAGTACAAAGTACTGATCTATTTATAGGCACTTGCAAACTACTGAGCATCTTAGCTGACGTCACCAAGAAAATGACATCTAACCTCCTAACAAACTCTAACCTCTGATCTATACAAACACTGCTGTGTTAACTACTGCTATTACATTACATTACAAAACAGACTATTGATCAGCTGCTGCAACCTTCTACTGCTGTGAACCCAGCAGTACTTGTCCGGATCAGCAGAGCTTGACTCAAAACAGTAGATTGAATCAGCAGGGCTTTAGTCTTTCATCAGGTCTTTACTTGAGCAGCAGTTGCAGGTCAGCACTTTGCAAGATCAGCAGATAGGAGGTCAGCAGATGTTGAAATCACTTTCAAGGGGAGAGGTTTGTATGTAATCATCTGCTTATTCAGGATCCACTGCTCTGATCCATTTTTTGCTTTAATTATCTGTTCCTTTGATAGGGTTCAATCCCAACACTCCTCCTACTTCTTCTCCAAAAGAACAGGTTGTACGAACAGGGACACCAAATTATGATGCTCTGGAATCACTTGATTCCATCATCCACAGCCCACTGCCCGGGGCAAATTTGCTATCTACACCTATCCTAACTTCTCAAATTCCCCCACAAACAAAACTTTTGTTGGATGCACTTAATTTAGCCCAGACACAAACCAGTTCTTCTCAACCACCTATTAATGAGAATATACCCCAACAAGTGACTGGGTCTGGTGTCTCAATTATTGCTAACCCACCAACAACTGAGGAGGTTACACTGCAGGAAGTACAAGTACTTCCTGTCAGTAGTGCAAGTGGAGTAGCTACTACAAGTGTTGAACCCACTGGTTTACACTTGGGCAGTAGTTTCATCAGTCAGACTCCCTTGAAGGCAATTTCTTCATTGGGATCCAGGGTGTTTTCAGCATTCACTGGTTCACTAAAACTGGTTACCCCTACAGGAGAAAGAAGTCCCCAGTACCAAGAAAAAGGGGCATCAGTGGATGATTTTTGGGATACTTTCCTTAAGTCATCTGCTGATACAACCACTACCAGTGGGAAATAAGATGATCCCATTAACTTGGGTGATGGTTTAATGCACCGAGAATTGACGGAGAGGGTAGACAAACTTGATACATCTGTTACAGAAATCAAAGACATGCTGCAACAGTAGTTCAAAGCACAAAAGGCACAACCCACTGCTGCACTAGCTGCAACATCTGCTCCATTATCTGCTCCTACTCCCACTGAGCTTTGGAGTTTATTCTAACCTCTGCTTCACCAACAAAGGGAATATGCAGATCAACAACATGAGATACAAGTTCAAAATGTGACAACCCTCACTAAACCAGGTATCCGTACGATTTAATTAATAAATAATTGCTGCTTAATTACTGTGCTTAACTGAAATTGCCAATTTATTGCTACTTGATTTCTAGTACTTGTATATTCCTGCATCATACTTTGATTTCCGTCACTACATTATTTACAAGTTGAACCTTAGTGACAAACATGATGCACTAAAGCACAGTAGCATTAGAACGGATAACCTATTGAACATGCTGATAAAGCCAGCATCAGGCAGACACTGCCTCTAAGGGCCTGTATGAGCCAGAAATATTTTACTACACCCATAGTGAGTGTAGGGATACAAGGGTTGTAGAACTGCGTCTCTAGGAATAAGATATAATGATTGGATGTGCCTAAAACGTACTCTAAGCACAAAACACATCACTTTTATTAACATACTAGCTTCTGGCTAACTGATAAAGTGCCAAAACATGGGGAAGTATTCCTGACACTTTTGGAAATAAATTGTGTCACTAAAAATATTATTAACGACGCTTAAAAGCTTACTTAGGCACTTTAACGGATTTCTATCCAACCGAACAACCGGACTAAACCCGGAACATGAAAATATGGCCAATAATATTATGGATCTTTTTCTGAGCCAGTTAGGGTCCCTGATTACCCTAACACCCGCATTATAACTCATCACACCACTAACCGAGTTAACCCCTAATCTAACTTGGTTTAAAGTAACTAAACTCTAACTATCCACTTGAAATCGAACCAAATGACCCCCCCCCATCCTAATCGGCCCAACTAGAGGGAAACATCATGGTACAAGACTTGATTAAAATAATGAGGTTGCCTAATATCAAGGAGACACGAAATCCTTTGGACGATGATCTTGATTATGTCTATAAAATCCAACCATTACACATCATAATCTTACACATTCACTAACACTCAAAATCACTCTCTCTCTCCCTCCAAGAGCTCTCGGCCGAACCCTCTCCCTCTCCTACATCCATTGTCGAGTCTTGTTCAATCCATTCCAAGCATACACAAGTGTTCAAGGTCACGTATTAGGAGCCTTGGAGCAAACGGAAGCGGAAGGACCTCGTTATCTTGCTTTTATCCACCACATTTTCGCCTAGATTCTTCCCTAGCCCCGAGCTAGAGGTATAATGCTTAAAACTCATTCTCGAACATATCTAAGGTGGTTAATAAGATTTGTAACGGTTAAAAGTCGGAAACTTATCTTTTGAATCTTTAAAGTTTACTAAAACATGAATCTTGTTGGTTAAAAGATCATAAGATGTGTAAAAGTTGTAGTGTTTAAATATGGTGATTATTTAGGCCCGATCTACGTTGTGGTAGCTCGGATCATCGTTTAACCCGACTTTGTTAAGATCATAGATCTTGACATAAGCTTGTTTCTATCGGTACAAGGGTTAAAAGGTGAAACTCTACCACACGAGAAACATGAACTTGTGTAAAAGTGTTTTTAGTTGTAAAATAGTATTTAAAACTAGCGGATCTACGTATGTACAAGTGGTATTTTCGTAGAACCAAGTGTCGAGAAAATCATGTTTTATGAAAAACGGATGACCCACTAACAAATATGATTTTTGCAAACCACAAGTGTATAAACACTTGTGAAATGAAAGTTTCGACAAAATAACAATTTTTGTAAAAGATGACGGGAAGATGTAAAGGATGATTTATTCTAAAAACGAGGTTTTTACAAGATTTAGTTGCTTTACACATAGATCCACAAAATATAACGGGATCTACACTATAGTTTTCGGAAAAACCACAAGTTCATGTGATTATGCGATTTTACATACTTGTCGACTAGTTTGATGTGTCGGAAATTGATTGATTGATTAAAGAAGTGTTGAAATGATTTTGTAAAAGAAAATGATACGCTAGAAAGCGTGGCCACCTCCAGTTACAGGGGAAAACTCTGGCGAAATTTTTCTAAAACCTAACACTTAGAATTATTTACAAGTGTTAGAGCTATTTTTGATATGCTTTCAAAATATATTTCGCCACGACTTTATTTACAAATATTCGGAGGTGGGATTTTCATAAAACTAAACGTGACAAATATATATTTGGTAAATATATTTTCACCACACTGTTTATGATTATTTTGTGAAAATACATAAATATTATTTTTAGAGTAAAAATAATATTTCGAACGATAACAGCTCCAAAATAATACAAATGCTTACACGACAAACATATAAGTTACAACGGTAATTATTATTACCACACGATTACTAAAACGTAACTTACGCATTATACGGAACGATTCATGAACGCGTATTTCGTCAATGCATTATTTTGGAAGTATTACGTTAAGTGAAAATATAATATTTTTGAGAAAAATATCTATATTTTGGAAGTAGAAGTAAAAATATATTAAGTGGGACTTAATGATATAATACAAATACACATGTATTAAATCCCCCATCCTTGGGAAGGAGATTAACTACCAAGTGCATGCAAAATATAAACACGATATAGTTGTCTAACTATTTCCCAAAAACTTAAACTATAAAGCTAAGGCACAGCCATCTGTCTAATAGTATTAGCACATGTAGGTCGTTGCACAGCTGCCTGACATTCGGAGTACTTGGTATAGCGACGCACTGACTGTGAGTTCATGTCCCCCTTTTCTCTTAACTGTTTTCAGTTTTCTAAACTGCGGGGGTGAAATACATGTTACATTGATTATGAATACTTTATACATGGTATGGATAGCGTAAGGAGGTTTGTTACTTAGATCATGTGAGTGGGTAGGCGGAAACTTGAGGCCATTAATCCTCATGGTAGGACCGAGGGACAGGAGCGGTAGATCTATCTGGGTGTAGCGAGCCCAGCCCCTGGTCCAGCATAACGGACCTCGGGGTGACTTAGTGCCCGACGCATAAATCCGCTAGGTTTGAGTCTTCCAACTTGCACTTCACACATATCAATGGCCTTGCAAACCATTGGTGATCTCTTTTTCCTTATTTGCTACATAGCAGGATTTTTGATAAATACAAAGGTTTATTTACTCACTTTCGCATGAACTCGCTCAACATTATTGTTGATTTTTCAACTTACATGTATTTCAGGGAATTAAAGATCTGGCACGGTATGGCATGTTTTCTGCTGCATTAGTCACCGAGGTCATCCAGGGTTCGGGGAATGTGACTCTTTCCTGGACAAGTCACAGTCCTTGAATCATGTTTATGTTATGTTTGGTGTTTGTAATGTTTGAACAAGTTTATGGTTGTTAGGGTGTTATCCCGTTAAGACAATGTTATGGTACTTTTATTTTAATGGATGATCTTGCATATTTTTAATTCATATAGCTTTGTTATGATTAAGCTATGGTATTAAGAAGTCACACCAAATTAACCACGCTTCCGCAAAGCCAGGGTGTGACAGCTTGGTATCAGAGCTCTGATCATAGCGAACTAGGATTCCTTCTCGAGTCTAGACTATGATCACTAGGGCTCTCACGAAAACATTTTTACTGCATACCACTTAAGTCCAGATCCAAAACTTTTTTTTTATAAACAAATGTTGAGCGCATTCTATTTATTATTTTTAGGCACAGTCTGGGAGGCTGAGGCTCGGTCTGGGAGACGGAGGCTCGGTCTGGGAGGCCGAGGCTCGATCTAATGGATCGAGGTAGTTGTCTAGTGGGACTAGGGAGTCAGTCTGGGAGGCTGGGAGAATTGACTAGTGGGACTAGGGAGTCAGTCTGGGAGGCTGGGAGAATTGACTAGTGGGACTAGGGAGTCAGTCTGAGAGACTGGGAGGCTAGTGGGACTAGGAAGAGCAGTCTGGGAGGCTGGGAAAATTGGCTAGTGGGACTAGGAAAAGCAGTCTGGGAGGCTGGGAAGCTAGTGGGACTAGGAGAATTATGTGATATTTTACTTGGTAGCTTATGTGATTATTCGATTGTATAACTGATTATTTGTACATAATTGTGTTTATGTTACTCATGAGTCACCTGTGCCATGCGACATGTTTATGCGTATGTGACTCGGACACCACCGGACCCCTACCTATCGTATCTGATGACCTCCCATCTTCGGAGCATGAGGTGCATACATCTGATTCCACCAGCACGGACTACGACGATTTCCAGCCCTTCGCACTACCCGAGGGTGCTGATGAGCCTGCGGATGGCCCCCCTGCTGAGTACTTACCCCTAGTTGTGATTCCGGCTCCTATTCCTTTAGCCGTCTATCCCGCATATGACTTACTACTTAACGCCGAGGCTGACGGCGATATCGATCTGTTTGAGGATGAGCCTATAGAGGATGAGATCCCGGACGCAGCCCTACTTCCAGCTGGCGATCTTCTGATGATCGCTGATGCCCCTGCTGAGGACTCACCCGCACATTCACCGGTCCCAGACTCCTTTGAGTCTGTGGCATCCGCACCATCTCACGAGGTGAGCGCACAGCACTTTGCACACGACTCGGATCCTGACCAGGCATCCTCAGCTGCACCTATTCCGAGCTTTGCATTTGAGCATGACGACATAGAGGATTCTGATCCCATTTTTCCTCCGGGGTTCGACCCGGATCATGATATCGAGTTTATCCCGATGGACCAGCTCATGGAGGATCCCGCTGATCCAGTTTACCCTATTGATCCTGAGTTCGACTTTGATATGGCTTTTGATGACCATGAGCCTGCCTTGGCTCCTGAGCAGGCAGCTGCTCTAGATCCTATGCCCGAGCATGACCCCGTACATGCTGGCATCCCAGTTGAGCCCGTTCTGGCTGACCCGCCCATTGATGATCATTTGGAGGATGATCATGTTGTTGCTGTCGATCCTGTTGTTCCTCCACCTTTTGTTGATGATATACCTGTTGAGCACATTGCACCAGTTGATCCTATTGTTGCTCCCCCATTTGATCCCATTCCACTTGAGCCAGAGCACGCACTGTTTGCTGACCACATGGATCCACCCGATGAGGATGCTCGGCACGGTTGGATACCTGCTGATGAGGACGTTCCACCTTTGCCCCCTCAGATCCCTGTTACACGACCTGTTGATTTCACTTTTCAGGTTCCTCAGTTTGTACCTCCAGCGAGGCCTGGAGAGGGCTCTTCAGCCCATCCTTTTGGGCACGTACCGATGTCTATTCCCTTCATGCCCCAGATGACATCTGTTCCACCCTCTACTTCACCGTTTCATGTGGCACCGTTTGACCCCACCAGTGAGCCTTTGCTTTGGTCGACACTACCAGCCATGCCACCTACTGATCCGTACCATCCGTTTCATGTAGGACACACTATAGAGGACGTTTTGATGTCCTTCGTTCATCAGCATGAGTCACACACGCAACGTCTCCAGGAGCTTGAAAGAGCTCAGCTGCCACCATGTTCATGCCATGGTCAGATACACTCTCCTCTTCAGCCATGTCGATCATTACCCCCAGATTTTGCTGCTCGTCTTATTACACTAGAGCAGCAGGTTGCCTCTGTTATTCGCACTCAGCAGGCTATGGAGGAGGACTGGCTTCAGCTACGCCGCTTGCTTTACACTTACTTTCCCCCTCCTCCGCCGCCATCTGTATAGAGCTCATCAGTACTGCTTGTGTAGACGTTGGTGAGAGGACCGCGATTGCTTTTGGTTGTATAGCATTTTGGAGACTACATGATGACACTGACTTTTGACACATACTTGATGTATTTGATGTATTTGACACTGATTTGATATAGCTTTTGGACATGGGTGATGTAGCCCCTAGTTGATTGATGATTGTATGACACAGTGATGTACTGATACACTTACGTTGTGGTCTCGATATATATGGCAATCGCAGTATTCTCATCATATTTGATTCGCTTGCTTGCTTATTTACATTATTATGACATGGGATGTGTGTATATTATGACATGGGATGTTGTGTGTATAATATTTGTGACATGGGATGTTGTGTGATTAGTATTTATGAAATATTGATAACATGAGATGTTATGTGCTATTACTATTACTATATACGTACGCGTTACTATGACCTGACCGACGTAAACACATCTTTAGAAGATGCCGCCAAGACGTCAACCTCAGCCAATGCCTACGACTCAGGACGAACTACAGCAGGTCATTGCTGCTGCTATTGCTCAATATGCTGCCTCTCAAGGAGGAATGAGTGGAAGCAACTCCGGCAACACGGGCAACAACAACAATCCACCTCATGGTAACCCTAAGTCATTAAGACATACCATGACCTAAATGGATTTCCTTAGCAGAAATGCTAATGCCAATCATGCGTTATAATGTATGTGCAGGGTGCACCTACAAACAGTTCTTGGACTGCAAGCCCGTAAATTTCGATGGCACAGGTGGTGCTGTCTCCTTCGTCCGCTGGGCTGAGAAAACCGAATCCGTACTTCGCATGAGCAAATGCGCGCTGGATCAACAAGTCACTTACATCTCAGGGCTGTTTTTGGATGGAGCCCTATCATGGTGGAATCTACAAGTCCAGACACTTGGCGAAGCTGCTGCTTACGCACTGACTTGGACCGAACTGAAAGAACTCATGCGCAAGAAGTACTGTTCTCGCGCTGAAATTCAGAGATTGGAGACCGAGTTCTGGCATCTAAAAATGGAGGGTCCTAAGATAGCTGAGTATGTTCAAAGGTTCCACGATTTGTCGCATGTGGTACCCTACATGGTTACACCGGAGTTCAAGAGAATTGAACGCTTCATTTGGGGATTAGCTCCTCAAATCATCAGCATGGTGACCTCCTCCAAACCTGCAACTATCACTGAAGCCATTGATTTGAGTGTGGCTCTTACGGAGGAGGCAATTCGTTTAAACAAGTTTGATGAAGCGGAGCCTAAGAAGAAGGAGACTCATGTGGAGTCCTCTGGAGGGAACAAGAGGAAGTTTTCGAACTTTAAGCAGGGCACCGGGGTGGTGGTTAAGAAAGGAGAGCAGAACGCGCCAGTTCAGGATACAGCTGGTGGTAGGAAGAAAGGAAAGGGATATATGGGTGCACAACCCAAGTGCAACTCATGCCAATGACATCACTCTGGTCGTTGCAGCCTAAGAGTTTGTGAATCATGTGGGAAGTCTGGTCATACGAAGGATTTTTGTTGGGCTAGTGCTGGCCGGGGAGGCCAAGGAGGATCTGGGAATAGGAATAATCGTGGTGGTAATGGGAATCGCCCCCAAGGAAACCATGGAGGTGATGGGAATCGGGTCAATCATGTAAACCAAGCGGGCGCCATGAATCGTAATCAGGGAAACAATCAAGCTGGAAATGTTGGTGGGAACGGGCAGAGGCCCGGATGTTTCAACTGCGGTGATGTTGGGCATTACAAGAGGAATTGCCCGGAATTGAACCAAGCCCGCGGAAGGGTTTTCAACATAGAAGCAAGGGAAGCGCGCCAGGACCCCAATGTTGTCACTGGTACGTTCCTTGTAAACCAACGCTATGCATCCGTTTTATTTGATACTGGCGCCGATTATAGCTTTGTGTCGTTAGAATTTAAGAATATGCTTGGTTTAGCCGCTAGTAAGTTAGATATTCCATACTCGATTGAATTGGCGAATGGGAAGTTAGTAGAAGCTAATGAGGTGATTCGAGGCTGCGTAATCGAATTGGGAGAGCGTGAGTTCGCTCTAGATCTACTACCAGTCCAGTTGGGAAGCTTTGACGTGGTAGTAGGGATGGATTGGTTATCAAGTAACAAGGCCGAGATAGTTTGTCATGAGAAGGTCGTTCGTATCCCGACCGATGATGGTGAGACCATTATCGTTCACGGAGAGAAGCGTGAGACGCCGTTGAGGATTATTAGCTGCCTGAAGGCAAGAAAGTGTTTGCAAAAGGGACGTGCTGCCTTTCTGGCACACATTGTAGATAAGAAGGCTGCTGAGCCAAAGATCGAAGACATCCCTGTCGTGAGGGAATACCCGGGAGTCTTTCCAGAAGATTTGCCTGGCTTGCCGCCTCAGAGGCATGTGGAGTTTCGCATTGACTTAGTTCCAGGCGCCGCGCCTGTGGCTAAGGCATCCTACAGACTTGCTCCGTCTGAGATGCAAGAACTGTCGACACAACTTCAAGAGTTGTTAGACAAGGGATTTATCCGACCAAGCTTCTCGCCTTGGGGAGCTCCAGTTTTGTTTGTCAAGAAGAAGGACGGTAGTTTCCGTATGTGTATTGACTACAGAGAGTTGAACAAGCTGACGATCAAGAATAGGTATCCCCTGCCAAGAATCGATGATCTTTTTGACCAACTATAAGGTTCAAGATTCTATTCAAAGATCGATCTTCGATCTGGATACCATCAGCTACGGATACAGGAGGAAAGTATCCCAAAGACAGCCTTCAGAACTCGATATGGACACTACGAGTTTCTCGTTATGCCGTTTGGTTTGACAAACGCACCTGCAGTGTTCATGGATTTGATGAACCGAGTTTGTAAGCCGTACTTGGATAAGTTCGTGATTGTATTCATCGATGATATTTTGATTTATTCAAAGACGAAGGCTGAGCACGAGCAGCACTTAAGAGCTATTCTGGAACTACTAAAGAAGGAACAGTTGTACGCCAAGTTCTCTAAGTGTGAGTTTTGGCTACGAGAGGTGCAATTCCTTGGGCACGTGGTGAATGGAGATGGAATCCACGTGGATCCCACCAAGATCGAGGCGATCAAGGATTGGGAAACGCCAAAGACGCCAACCGAGATTCGGCAATTCTTGGGTTTGGCTGGCTATTATCGAAGGTTCATCGAGAACTTTTCAAAGATCGCCCAACCATTAACGCTCCTCACTCAGAAGGACAAGAAGTTTGATTGGGGAATCAAACAGGAGGAAGCATTTCAGATATTGAAGGATAAGCTTTGCAACGCGCCAATCTTAGCCCTACCGGAAGGTACAGATGATTTTGTGGTATACTGCGACGCATCGCGTCAAGGATTGGGTTGTGTGTTGATGCAACGCCAAAAGGTTATTGCCTACGCGTCACGCCAACTGAAGGTACACGAAAAGAACTATACCACACATGATTTAGAACTAGGCGCAGTAGTTTTTGCTTTGAAGATCTGGAGACACTACCTTTATGGTACGAAGTGCACAATCTTCACAGATCACAAGAGCCTCCAACATATATTCAACCAGAAGGAGTTGAATATGAGGCAAAGACGATGGGTAGAACTGTTGAATGACTACGACTGCGAGATTAAGTATCATCCAGGGAAGGCGAATGTGGTCGCCGATGCCCTAAGCCGAAAAGAGAGAATCAAGCCCATAAGGGTTAGGGCTTTGGAAATGATTATTCAGACCGATCTTTCTTTGCGCATCCGTGCCGCGCAGAAAGAAGCTCTCAAGGAAAGAAACCTTGAAGAAGAGTATCTCCGTGGGATGGAGAAGTTATTGGTACCAAACAGAGGAACGTTGTGTTTTGAGAAAAGGATTTGGGTTCCTTTGTTTGGAGGTTTAAGAAAGGTTATTTTCGATGAAGCTCACAAGTTGCGGTACTCTATCCATCCTGGAGCGGATAAGATGTACCAGGATCTTAAAGATTATTATTGGTGGCCTAGAATGAAAGGCGATGTGGCTGTTTATGTGAGCAAATGTTTAACTTGCGCCAAGGTTAAGGCGGAATACCAGAAGCCTTCGGGACTTCTGCAGCAACCGGAGATTCCCAAGTGGAAGTGGGAACAAATCTCTATGGATTTTATTACAAAGTTGCCAAGAACGCCAAGAGGCCATGACACTATTTGGGTAATAGTGGATCGCTTAACGAAGTCAGCACACTTCCTACCTATCCGAGAGAAGGATAATACGAGCAAACTGGCCGAAATTTACATGAGAGAGATTGTTACACGCCATGGAGTACCTCTCTCGATAATCTCTGATAGAGACGGAAGGTTCGTGTCAAGGATATGGCAATCCTTCCAGGAAGCTTTTGGCTCAAAGTTGAATCTGAGCACAGCTTTTCACCCGCAGACCGACGGCCAAAGCAAGCGGACGATACAGACACTAGAAGATATGCTGAGAGCATGTGTGATGGATTTGGGCGGTAGCTGGGATAAGCATTTGCCTTTGGTTGAGTTTTCATACAACAACAGCTACCACACCAGTATTGGTGCCGCGCCATTCGAAGCTTTATATGGGCGCAAGTGCAGATCGCCGCTTTGTTGGGCTGACGCAGGTGATAGACAGTTGGTTGGTCCTGAAGTGGTACAGGAAACCACAGATAAGATCGCACAGATACGAGATCGCATCAGCGCGGCTCGTGACCGGCAGAAATCCTACGCAGATCGAAGCAGGAAACCTCTAGAGTTTGAGGTTGGTGAGATGGTTTTGTTGAAGGTATCACCCTGGAAGGGTGTGGCACGCTTTGGGAAACGTGGAAAGTTGAACCCGAGGTATATTGGACCATTCAAGATCTTGGAGAGAATCGGGTTAGTAGCATACAAGTTGGACCTACCTGCCAAACTGAATGGTGTTCACGATACATTTCATGTATCCAATCTGAAGAGAAGTCCAACACAAGATACCGTTGCCATTCCTACCGACGAAATTCATGTTGACGACACGCTCCATTTCCTTGAAGAACCTGTTGAGGTCATGGACTGGAAAGTAAACAAGACCCGCCGGAGCAGTGTCAAGCTCGTCAAGGTTCGTTGGAATGCTAGACATGGTCCTGAATTCACCTGGGAGCGTGAGGATCGAATGAAAGAGAAATACCCCCACTTATTTCCTAAGCTCTGCTTGTAGCTTAAAATTTCTGGATGAAATTTTTCTAACTGGGGGAGAATGTGACAACCCTCACTAAACCAGGTATCCGTACGATTTAATTAATAAATAATTGCTGCTTAATTACTGTGCTTAACTGAAATTGCCAATGAACTGCTACTTGATTTCTAGTACTTGTATATTTGTGCATCATACTTTGATTTCCGTCACTACATTATTTACAAGTTGAACCTTAGTGACAAACATGATGCACTAAAGCACAGTAGCATTAGAACGGATAACCTATTGAACATGCTGATAAAGCCAGCATCAGGCAGACACTGCCTCTAAGGGCCTGTATGAGCCAGAAATATTTTACTACACCCATAGTGAGTGTAGGGATACAAGGGTTGTAGAACTGCATCTCTAGGAATAAGATATAATGATTGGATGTGCCTAAAACGTACTCTAAGCACAAAACACAGCACTTTTATTAACATACTAGCTTCTGGCTAACTGATAAAGTGCCAAAACATGGGGAAGTATTCCTGACACTTTTGGAAATAAATTGTGTCACTAAAAATATTATTAACGACGCTTAAAAGCTTACTTAGGCACTTTAACGGATTTCTATCCAACCGAACAACCGGACTAAACCCGGAACATGAAAATATGGCCAATAATATTATGGATCTTTTTCTGAGCCAGTTAGGGTCCCTGATTACCCTAACACCCGCATTATAACTCATCACACCACTAACCGAGTTAACCCCTAATCTAACTTGGTTTAATGTAACTAAACTCTAACTATCCACTTGAAATCGAACCAAATGACCCCCCCCCCCCATCCTAATCGGCCCAACTAGAGGGAAACATCATGGTACAAGACTTGATTAAAATAATGAGGTTGCCTAATATCAAGGAGACACGAAATCCTTTGGACGATGATCTTGATTATGTCTATAAAATCCAACCATTACACATCATAATCTTACACATTCACCAACACTCAAAATCACTCTCTCTCTCCCACCAAGAGCTCTCGGCCGAACCCTCTCCCTCTCCTACATCCATTGACGAGTCTTGTTCAATCCATTCCAAGCATACACAAGTGTTCAAGGTCACGTATTAGGAGCCTTGGAGCAAACGGAAGCGGAAGGACCTCGTTATCTTGCTTTTATCCACCACATTTTCGCCTAGATTCTTCCCTAGCCCCGAGCTAGAGGTATAATGCTTAAAACTCATTCTCGAACATATCTAAGGTGGTTAATAAGATTTGTAACGGTTAAAAGTCGGAAACTTATCTTTTGAATCTTTAAAGTTTACTAAAACATGAATCTTGTTGGTTAAAAGATCATAAGATGTGTAAAAGTTGTAGTGTTTAAATATGGTGATTATTTAGGCCCGATCTACGTTGTGGTAGCTCGGATCATCGTTTAACCCGACTTTGTTAAGATCATAGATCTTGACATAAGCTTGTTTCTATCGGTACAAGGGTTAAAAGGTGAAACTCTAACACACGAGAAACATGAACTTGTGTAAAAGTGTTTTTACTTGTAAAATAGTATTTAAAACTAGCGGATCTACGTATGTACAAGTGGTATTTTCGTAGAACCAAGTGTCGAGAAAATCATGTTTTATGAAAAACGGATGACACACTAACAAATATGATTTTTGCAAACCACAAGTGTATAAACACTTGTGAAATGAAAGTTTCGACAAAATAACAATTTTTGTAAAAAATGACGGGAAGATGTAAAGGATGATTTATTCTAAAAACAAGGTTTTTACAAGATTTAGTTGCTTTACACATAGATCCACAAAATATAACGGGATCTACACTATAGTTTTCGGAAAAACCACAAGTTCATGTGATTATGCGATTTTACATACTTGTCGACTAGTTTGATGTGTCGGAAATTGATTGATTGATTAAAGAAGTGTTGAAATGATTTTGTAAAATAAAATAATACGCTAGAAAGCGTGGCCACCTCCTGTTACAGGGGAAAACTCTGGCGAAATTTTTCTAAAACCTAACACTTAGAATTATTTACAAGTGTTAGAGCTATTTTTGATATGCTTTCAAAATATATTTCGCCACGACTTTATTTACAAATATTCGGAGGTGGGATTTTCATAAAACTAAACGTGACAAATATATATTTGGTAAATATATTTTCACCACACTGTTTATGATTATTTTGTGAAAATACATAAATATTATTTTTAGAGTAAAAATAATATTTCGAACGATAACAGCTCCAAAATAATACAAATGCTTACACGACAAACATATAAGTTACAACGGTAATTATTATTACCACACGATTACTAAAACGTAACTTACGCATTATACGGAACTATTCATGAACGCGTATTTTGTCAACGCATTATTTTGGAAGTATTATGTGAAGTGAAAATATAATATTTTTGAGAAAAATATCTATATTTTGGAAGTAGAAGTAAAAATATATTAAGTGGGACTTAATGATATAATACAAATACACATGTATTAAATCCCCCATCCTTGGGAAGGAGATTAACTACCAAGTGCATGCAAAATATAAACACGAAATAGTTGTCTAACTATTTCCCAAAAACTTAAACTATAAAGCTAAGGCACGGCCATCCGTCTAATAGTATTAGCACATGTAGGTCGTTGCACAGCTGCCTGACATTCGGAGTACTTGGTATAGCGACGCACTGACTGTGAGTTCATGTCCCCCTTTTCTTTTAACTGTTTTCAGTTTTCTAAACTGCGGGGGTGAAATACATGTTACATTGATTATGAATACTTTATACATGGTATGGATAGCGTAAGGAGGTTTGATACTTAGATCATGTGAGTGGGTAGGCGGAAACTTGAGGCCATTAATCCTCATGGTAGGACCGAGGGACAGGAGCGGTAGATCTATCTGGGTGTAGCGAGCCCAGCCCCAGGTCCAGCATAACGGACCTCGGGGTGACTTAGTGCCCGACGCATAAATCCGCTAGGTTTGAGTCTTCCTACTTGCACTTCACACATATCAATGGCCTTGCAAACCATTGGTGATCTCTTTTTCCTTATTTGCTACATACCAGGATTTTTGATAAATACAAAGGTTTATTTACTCACTTTCACATGAACTCGCTCAACATTATTGTTGATTTTTCAACTTACATGTATTTCAGGGAATTAAAGATCTGGCACGGTATGGCATGTTTTCCGCTGCATTAGTCACCGAGGTCATCCAGGGTTCGGGGAATGTGACTCTTTTCTGGACAAGTCACAGTCCTTGAATCATGTTTATGTTATGTTTGGTGTTTGTAATGTTTGAACAAGTTTATGGTTGTTAGGGTGTTATCCCGTTAAGACAATGTTATGGTACTTTTATTTTAATGGATGATCTTGCATATTTTTAATTCATATAGCTTTGTTATGATTAAGCTATGGTATTAAGAAGTCACACCAAATTAACCACGCTTCCGCAAAGCCAGGGTGTGACACAAAAGATCAGAAATATAATGGAAACAAGATTTAAAGATACACAAGCAGACATCAAGGCGATCAAGGCCTATACGCTGAACACCACTAGCACTGCTCCTCCTACTATAATCTTTGTTGATAATCCTCCACCCAATGATACCAAAAAGGGGGAAAAATGAGGCAGTTGAAGAAAAAGGGATATGAAGATGGTCTGTACGTTGCCCCCCGATAATTCAAGTATGCTTGCAGACATCCCTAAGCCAGATGGTTCCAAAAAGGTTGATGTAACCTTAAATGCAATTGTTGATGCAAAAGCAAGTGTGAAAAAGGATTTGGAGGCAAAGGGAAAATCAAAGTTTGAGCAAGAGAAGAAAGTTTATGTGGAGAAGGATGTGCAGGGTGTTTCTGAGCCAAAGGATGAAGAAAATCCTCAGCCTAAAAGAAAACAACCCACTAGAAAAGTACAGCAACCCAAATCCACACCTTCCAGACTCACAAAACATGCTCCCCAAACTCCTAAAAGCTCCACTCATCAACCTTCCAAACCAGCAGATGTTAAAACACCTCTTGTACCAACAGCTGTTGGTACTTCAGTGGTTTCAACAGCTGTTACCCAAACAACTGCCACACTACTTCAACACACACTACATCCACTGCCCTACCTAAAATCACATCACCACCAAAAACATCCTCATTACCACCAACACCACCTGCTAAAAAGCAGAAGACATCAGGTGATATATCATCTGTTTTAATGACAACAGTGGTTGAAACACCAGTTGTTTCAACAACTGTTAGTCAGCAAACTACCACTCAAATCACCACCACTGAACCCACCAACACACCGCCAACCTCTCCTAAACCCAAAAGGATAAGGATGATACTCAATGATGACTCTTCACCACCACCAACATCTTCACAACCCTTGACACTTGTTACAATCCCAAACCCTGTTCCACTCTCTTCAGCACAAGCCCTTAATCCAAACACTGCCATTACTCTTGCAGGTATCCAGTATCCATTAGATCTTCCGGCAGTTAGAGAGGAGATCAATTCCTTCAACTCTAAAGATGACCCTGTTACAAGGAGTCTGCCATCTCTTCAAGGATATCTCAGGCCTAATAACATTGAAGAATATTTGAAGATTAAGGCTCAACAAGCAGAGGATATCTCTATAAGAAACTCACAAGGAAAATCTGACAAGGAGTTTCAAAGATACTATCAATACCTGCTCACTCAGGTCAGTACTTTGGAAAGGTTTTAAAAAAATCTCTGTCAGCAACTATCAGAAAGAAAGAGATGATGAAAGCATGAGAAAAGACTACATTGAACACATCATGGCTTTCAAGAAATACAAGGCAGAAAAGGCACAATATATAGAATGGACTATTGGTGAGCTCAAAGAGGAGTTGGAGAGAATTGAAAAAATGAACAAAGACAAAGTTAAACATACTCATCCTTTTTGGTCAAAGTATATGAAAAATGTACCTGATAAGGTGTTAAACCTGAAGAGAATGAAAGAGGAACTTATTGCTGCTGATTTTGTGTCAAGGAATCAGGTGACAAGGTGGAAAGAAGAAAAAGTCATGGCCAGTTACAAAAAGTTGGAAGATTTGAGAAAGAAAAATCCAAATGTTCCTCAAAAGCCTGACTACCCTGAAGCAGTGGTTCCAGGAAGACAAAAACTACCCATCAGGAGATCCACTACTCCACATGCTGCCATCCTTTATCAAACAAGGAAACAAAAGCAGATGGATGCAGAAACACCAGAGGATCTAGAAGCCGGGGATGACATTATAAAAATGGTCCTTAAGCAGATGATAGAAGAGAACCCTGAATTGGCAAAAATTTCAAGCACTACTCAAATAGTCATTGCCAGGCCACCATCTCCAAACTCATCTTCAATAAAAACTCTCCCAAGAAACCCACTAGATTCAAAAATACTAAAGTGGAAATCTGAAAAACAGACCCACGTATTGACTCTGATCAAATCCAGTGGTGAGGTGAACAAAATATCAAGGGAACAAGCACTGGGCCTGGGTGTTGAAGATCTACAAGATCTCCTTGGTCTTACATTGTGCAGGGATGAGGATGACACAGAATAAGCAAATGTTTGTATTCAATCTCTCCCCTTGATAGTGGCTATAACATCTGATGGAATCAAAGTACTGCCCTTCCTAACTACTGCTAACTCAAAAGACTGATGAAGACCAAAGTGCTGATGCTCACTCAACTGATTATGTCTCAAGTGCTGTTGAAGACTAAAGCATTGCTGGAGCCTAAGCAGTGGAATGAAGGATCAGTTGTTATGTTTTTTTCCTTTATTACTTGTAATCAGTAGTTTGTAATCAGTGATTGTAATAGGTCAGTAGTTTGAGTTTGTTAGGAGGTTAGATGTCACTATCATTGGTGACGTCAGCAAAGATGCCCCAGTGGTTTGCTCGTGCCTATAAATAGAACAGTACCCTGTACTGTTCTTTTAGCTCTTTCATCACTTGTCATTCTGTACGAACAAACTGTTGTGAGCTCAGGCTGAGGGAGAATTTGTAATACATGCATGCAATTGTATTGAAGATTGAAATAAATTTAATCATTCGGTTCAATGATAAACATGTGTGTTGAAAGCATTTCTCCTGTTTGATTGTGTGTGAAAGTTTGTTTCCATTTTAATTCCGCTGCATTTACTTATACCTCTTCTTAATTCTCAAACCAAAACACAATCATTAGGAACTCAGATCCTAACAGATTTGGATAAATGCCAAAAGGATTTCACTAGCTATAAAGTGTTGGTTGAATGGCCAAATTAGCTAGCAGTTTTACCTTCTTTCTTTTCATGCTTGTTACTTCTCCGTAAAAAGATCAAGCTTTAGTAGAATTTGTTTACCGGAAGTTCACCATCATTCGCAACCCAATCCATTTGCGGAGCTACTCAAATCAATGTTTCTGAGATTTTGGAGAGGCACCATCATTATGTCACTAGTTTGTATTCCCTTTATTTTTCGTTATTTGATTTTTATGACATTTTATCTAGACACAAAACAACAAGATGGCCTTCGAAGGGTTTTAAAGGAACAAAAAAGTTTAAATAGATGTTGGTCCACTTAATTAAAGGTGCATGTATCACACTAACATCCTAACACTTGGTTTTTATGCTACCAGTGTGGTCATCACATACCTCTCCTCCCTAAACTTCTTTTTAAGTAAAAAATAAAATTAATTAAAATTTAATTTAAAAAGTTAAATCTATATTTCATTAACTAAAAAAAACATTTCATATTTCAAAAAAAAAAAATCAATTAAAAAGGTGATGGTCTTTAACTAAAGAATTACCTGTGTACATTATACATATCGGACAAAAAACTGAAGTTCCATTAAAACCAAATTAAGGTTGAATGTGTACCAATTGGGTCATAGGAGGAAGGAACGAAATACTATTTTCAAATGAAATCTATGGATTTTATAACTTTCTAGACATGATTATTTGAATTCGAATGACATATTTCTTAATTTTTTGTATGAATATAACTTTCTAGACATGGTTATTTGAATTCGAATGACATATTTTTGTATGGATTTTATAAAATTTCTTAATTTTATAACTTTCTAGACATGGTTAATATTTTGTATGAATATATATATATATATACATATATATATATATATATGGGAGAGAATCATGAGAAAACTACATATAAACCAGAAAACTAGAAAACTAGCTATAAAAAACTAAAAAAAAGTTAAAAAACATACCAAATTTTTTTTTTACAATTTTTTAACAAAAATTCGCTAGTTTTTATACATAAAAAAATTTTTCAAAAAAAAAATTGTATTGTACATGTGCAATATATGTGATTATATGTGTACTACACATGTACTACATATGTGCACTATATCTGTAATAGTGCACATGTGCAATACAAACAAAAACATTTTTTTTTTATTTTTATTTTTTTGAAAATTTTTTCCATGCATAAAATGTTGCGATTTGTTTATAAAAATAAAAAAAAAATTTGGCTTGTTTTTTACGCTTTTTTAGTTAGTTTTTTGGTTTTCTCATTTAAACTAGTTTTCCCATGATCCATCCTCATATATATATATATATATATATATATATATATATATATAGACGCATATGTTTTTACCTATTTTAAATTCCTAATTCGAAAACGTCTGAATTTCAAAGTGTTAAAATGGGGATATTAGCTTTAAATAATCATAATTTTCACCAATTGGCCGATAAAACTCTCAACTCTCGATTTATACCACACTAGTCCCATCTTTTAACTTATTTTCTCTCACCACTTCCTAATTAATCGAACCCTAACCAGTTATTTTTTTGCTGACATGGACTTTTTTAGTGATGTGGCATGCTTAAGAAGATGTCATGACATGCTTATGAAGATTAGTGGCAGTGCATAATATCATGTACTTTCCTTTCTCCACTCAAACAAACAAACTGCACATCTTCTACATACCTTATCCCCCATCCTAAATTAAAAACTTCTGACATAACGCAATCCAACCTTCGTTTCATCCCCCCTCACCTTCTTCCCCATATTCTTCAGCTCCATTACCACCACCACAACTAGCTCCTCCACCACCATCAATACCACCATCGACACCATCACAAATCCAAGTCAGAGTTCCAATGAGATACTTCTCAACCTTCTCTGGCAATGAAAAACCGACAATGCTTTAGTTCTACACAATTTCCCAACTTACCAAACCCTGTTTTCCAGCAGATTAATCAAACAACTATCCTATCAAAACATTCGGTTTGCCCTCACCAGAGATTGTAGGTCCCGATACGGATCGTCGGACTATGATGACTTCTTGTTTCGGATGACATAATGAGTGCGGAATCCCCGTTACAACGCAAACCGAGCGAGAGAGTAGAATACAAAACAAAGATTCAACGATTAAGGCTCAAATGTATTGACTTAGGAGAGTTTATTTACAAGATAATACAATAAGAAATTCTCTCAAAACTCTCTCATATACTCTCGTATTCTAAACTGTGATACAAGACTGCTTGTATAGCCAAACATATATGCAACTTACAAAAGACTCACTGGGCCTATAAACAAGGCCCACGAAGAACTAGGTCCACGAAACAAGAGGATACTTCGTGAGTTGCATGGTGACATGCATGATTCTTCGTTGGTGTATTTCTTCGTGGTTGTTGATGAAAGATCAGGCCCATGAAGTATTAGAGTATTTCGTGAGAATCATTTGTGTGAAAAACCAAATATAATGAATAAGGTTCTTTGGCCAAGAGGTCTTTCGTGGTCTTCATGCAGACAAACAGATTATGCAGACTTGATACAACAGTAGCAATCAGAACATAAGCATCTAACAGAAGCATATGCGCAATTGTTTTACATCACGTATAAAGTCAAGTTCACTTTGAGACAAGATGGATGAAATATTGTTTCGGTCTTCAATTCGTAACGTAGTCGCACCTTAACGAGCCGCATCCACATAATGTGCATCAACAAACTCCCCCTTGGATGCTGCTCGTGATGGTTCGTTCTTCACATTGTAGGATCTTCATATGTCTCCGCTCGTCACAGTTAGGAGGTGTATCAGCAAACTCCCCCTTGAGCGTTGCTTGCGAGACGTTTATCTTCAAATATTGAGGAGTTGATGAGTGGTAAGCTGCAACTCGATCATCTTGATCCTTTGATTGCGCTCCACTCATTTGTGCCTCATCACCAAGTCCATGAAACATTAGTGGAAGTAATTTGGGTCCAGCCATTTTATTCATCCATCAAGTTATTCTAAGTTGGGCTAGCTATTTTTCGTGAGCCTAGTTCTTTTATTTGTTGATTTCGGCTCACGAAGTACTTTACCATATCCCTCACGAAAGACACACCATTTTTCGTGGATCACTTCTGAGATTTGGGCCTGACTTGGGTTAAAAGTTTATTAATTTTTCGTGGAATCCTTTTGGGCCTGATCACTCATTTGGGCTTCACTTGATTTTTCGTGAACAATACAATTGGGTCTTATTACAAATTTTTTCTTTGGGCCTTTTATTGTTCGTAAGCTAAGCTGGGATGGTGTATCACAGTTATTTCACAGTGAAGGAGTTTATTGGTTTTTAAGTTGGTATTTTCTACACATCATGACTTCAGACTCGTGGGTTAGGAAACCTGAACCTAAGATGTATTATGGAAATTGTGGAGGTACTAGCATTGTTACAAGAAATATGTATGGTGAACCACAACCAGGTGCCTCAGCTACAAGACCTGCTCAACATGCTCAGCTACAAACGGTTTTTGTCTCAAGCACCGATATGTATGGAACACCACAACCAATTGGGGATAATATGTATACGTGAAAAGGGTTCAGTGCCATCTTGGCTTCAGTCTCCCACATATCGTCAAATAACCCTCCTCCATCAAAAGTCAATCTATGGGGTGAATCTACTGTCGATTGTGATCTGACAGTTCTGTTGGAGAACAGTGGTCAAACAAGAACGGCGTTTTATGCTGAAATTGTCAAGAATGTCAACGATGGTGAGTCCTCGAGAAATGATGACAGTTCTGAACATGGAATTAGTTCAGTTGAAGATGTTACAAGTTCAAGTTCAAGCGAGAATGGATCTGAATATGAATCATCAAGAGAGGTTGTTGATTCTGAGGCAAATGAGTCAATATCTGAGAGTGAATCCAGTTAGGTATGTGTCGATGAACCAAGTTCGGATAGGTGTGATAGTTGTGTTGAATTAAATGCTAAACTGTCTAATTTGCAAAGCAAATTGTCGGATTTGCAAAGCAAATATGACGATTTATAAAGCAAGGACGACGTGACATTTATCCACAATCAAAGTTTGATCGTGGATCTTTCAAAATGCACAGAGGCCAATATGTTTCACAAAAATCATGAAAATGAATTTAAAAAGATAATTGACACATTGAAGGAAGATAAGTCTGAGCTAACCAAAATGGTTTCAAGAAAACAAACTTCAATAAACAATTACATCAATAGGCTCGAGGAAACACAAAAAGAATTGGCCTGTGTTAAGTGTGAAAGTGAGGCGATCCAGCTTAAGTTAGATAGTTATTCAAACTCGAGGTATGTGCTGGATCACATCATTGACATACAGAAAAAGAAAGAAGATGTCACGTGCATTGGATATAAGAAGTGTCCTCCACCTGTTAGACACAATTATACCGCAATGCCTGATGAGGAGAAGAAGCCTCACTTTGAGCCATCTGTTCCATTAGATGTTGAGGAATTCGCAGCTGAACTTGGTTACAAAAAGGAAGTATCATCAGATTCAGATGTGTCAACAGATACGAAAGTATCAACTGCTGAACAAAATCAGGATCCTCCAGTCATTGTTGAGGATGCTGATTCTTCAGATGATGAATCCGATGATACTGACTCAGCACAGTCTGATGAGGTAATCAAAGAAGAGGACATACCTCTTGAGAATCATATTCTATGTGAACCTTCAGCAAAACCTGCTAAGACTGTCCTGGTTGAGTCCACGTCTGTGTAAGAGTCCGAGAGTTGCGAAAGCGTGAAATTGCTTTACACGTTGATTGGATCTGATAAAATATATTCAGACAAGGATTTCCCAATCAAGAATGTTAATCAATCCTTGATTGATAAAGTGTTTGAGGATTCAACCAGTAAGTTTTTGGGAAAATCGAGCCCAAGAGTTGTAGTAACTCAGTGTACTCCTATCCCAAAAGCCAAAGTTCAGAAACAATATGGAAATAAAAAACTTCCAGTTCAACAGAAGCAAAATCACGCTAATCAAGGAAATAGAAAGGGCAAAAGAGCTCAAAACAAGAAAAGGCTTCAAAAGATAAGCTCCGTGAAGGCTCGAGGGACTGACAAAATTGAATCTTTTGAAAACAAATCCATCACAGATTTTGTTATGCAAAAGAAAATTTTGAAAAGAAACAAGCAAAACAACTAAACACAACACACAAACTGCTGTGATGTAGGACCAAGTACCTCAAGATCACGAAGTTCATCATCAAGCTCCTACAGTTATGATACTTCCGAGGTTTGTTGAGCAGAGATCATGTTTTGAATGCGGTGAGTATGGGCACATTGTCAGAAACTGCCTATATCTCACGAAAGGTAAGGCAAAAGTTGATGCCCCCCGTGGTAACAGTTCCCATGAAAGATCTGTTTCACCAAAAAAGGACCCTCGTCTTGTTAAACATCATGAAATGAAAAAAAAAGAAACAAAGAAAAGAAATTGAAAAGGTTTTAAAACTAGAGGCTATACAAACACAGCCTACTAAGTTAGAAGTTAAAAATGAAAAACAAAAACAGATTTGGAAACCAAAACCAGTAATTGTTTTAGGGGGAGCTCCATCAATTCCGAATCATCGGGAAATGGATGTCACAATTCTCGATGATGACGGACGACCCAAGTCTGTGAAGGCTTGGGTCACCCTCTCCAACTAATCTCCGAATGAGTGTGCAGGATGTTCCTGGAGGAACTATTGATAGTCTTAGGATTGTTGATAGTGGAGCGTCCATGCACAAGATCAGCGACATAAAGCTCCGAAGCATTGTTACATCTAGGAGAATATTGTTTCCTTTGATGGAGAGAGGAGAAAAGAAGACAAAAATTCCAATGAAGGAATTATGGTGAAAGAATGTGGTTGAATGAAGTTGAAAAATTCGACAAGATGAAAACTGTTCCAAAATGTTTGTTTAAAGTTTTGATCGGGTCCACAGAATAGATTCAAATGAAATGTACGCACCTGCAGCACGTCTGAAGCTTTTCGAAGATTCAAGGATTTTTCTTCCACAAGAAGTTCAAAGTCCACAAGATGAACGTGTAGGGTACTTTTCTCTTCGGTGTGATTGAAGAAAATGTGTTTGTTGAACAAACCAACCGGGTGTGCGGATACCTTGGCATGGATTGATCAACCGCACACTACTTCTAAAGGAGAAAGACGAAGACCTTTGCTGGTGCAAAAGCATGTGGAATACATCATGCATGGATCGACAAATTATGATGTGTATAACCTTTCCCACATGCTCCATTTGCCACTTACCAGCCGGGCCCGGAGATTTATCATCTTGTTGCTTTGAAGAGAATTCTCAGTTCATTTCATTGAAGTAGCTGCAAAATCGATTTTGAAATCCACACCGGGTGGATATCCAGTTTAGGAGAGCACTTAGATTCCTGCCAAAGCACAAAGAAGTTGCAGGATTACGATTTGGAATTTCTAATCTCCTATATCCTTGTCGATATTTAAGCTGCTTTATGATTTACTAAGATTTTGTACAACACTCCTTGACCAGACACATTGATCTCAAATATCACCTCACACGTGATCATTTCAATATGAAACTCATCATTGTTGTCTCTGGTCCACACTGATTACCGACATGCCAACTTATTTTTCCAAAAATCGATAAATCATTTCTGATTAAAATTAGTTTTGGTAAACATCATCGATGTAAAACATGAGTTAAACCAACATCGGAAAATCATTTTTGTATATATTTGTTTGTGTTTTTAAATTCTCGTACTTTTTGCATTTTAGGGGGAGTAAATTCGAACAATACAAAAAGATTGAAAAATTTCAAAGATACAAAAACATTGAAAAATTTCAAAAACACAAAAACAATAGAAATACAAAAATGAGTTTCTTGGCGAGAAAATGATAGTACATCAGTGGTATGTCGAAACCTCTTTAAACCTAAAATGAAAACCGATAAGCAGCTCTATATAAGATGTATCGGTAGGCTCACAATCATTTTAAAGTGTGCAGGGTGATATTAACCTAAATCGACTGAAGAATGTGTGGGAACCGCTCATTGGCATATGGTCTTAGTACAGAAATTTCGTTTGATAGATTGCTGAGGTTCTGAGATACGTGGTCTTTATGTTGTTTATCATCTGGGTATCATGGTTGTTTCTTTTACCGAAAACAACGGGTACGCAAGTCTAGAGCTTCCATGACACCATACATACGTGTAAATTTCATTCAAACATGTATATAATATATAATGCATACGACCTCAATAAGTGATAAACAATCACATGTCCCAATCAATAAGTGATAATATATCACAGTTTATCCGGGAGTCAAGTTCGTCTCTTTGTCGGTACGAAGGTACTAACCTGTTCATGCCCTGCATGCAAGTTCCTCATTAATAAATGATTTTATCACATAGGGTTTGTATTCAACCAAAATAAGTGAGTATCTAACATCATATACGTTGAAAACAGATGATAAATGGTATACTCACCAGTAAGATAAACCCTCGTGCATACCTTGATACGGGAATGTGTCGTGTGTGGATGAACACTGGTCGGTAAGTATAAATCATACCTCAATCGTATCCCCTAATCGCGAGTACATCTGATAAGTTGAGTTTAAGTGGACAAAAATACCGATAATCGTTATAGGATGCTTATCTTAATATTAACTAATTGAACAACAAGAGCGTTTTGGCATGACCGTAGCGTTTTGGCATGACCGTACACTGATATGATTCTCTTACCCTCGAAACTCGCAAAAATAATGTCTGTAAATATTTATTTAATGCTTTCTGTTTCTGCATCCCTGTATATATTTATTTACTCTTTTCCGTCTTTAAATTTGAAATATTCAAAAATACCAAAAAGATTTTAGGTGTGTTTTAATATAAACTTTATAAAAGCCAAAAAGATTTTATTTCTATCTTATTTTTGATTGTACGATGTTGGATCTCGAGTCTTTACCAACTAAAACCTGATAGAAACCTAAAACAATTGCATCTTCGTAAACGGTCAAAGTTAACACGTTGTGAAAGTTAAAACCTAAAATTGATCAAATTTTACAACTTTCAAACTGTTGTCGGTCGGTGTTTGATTGAGAGTTGGTCATATGTGTCTCGTTTGTTTATGTTGACTATACTCCAAGCAATTGTTCTCATTACGCGTTTAGCTTTCTTGTATGTGTAGATGCGACATTCGAACTAGCTAAAGGCAAAGAGAACGTGTTAGATGACAAGTTGTGGAATGAAGGCACGACATGGTTGCAATTAGAAGATCAAGATGATCGAGTTGCAGCTGACCACTCACCAACACCGAAAGGATCTGAAGTATTGAAGATCAAAAGATTCAAGAATATCATTTAAGGGGGAGTTTGTTGATACACTCCAAGTTTGTGACACGTGAAAACATCTGAAGATCCGACAACATGTGAAGATTGAACCATCACGAGCAGCATCCAAGGGGGAGTTTGTTGATGAACTTTGTGGATGCAGCTCGGTTCGGTTTGACTCAGTTAGGTTCGGCTCAAGATCAACGTCGCGACATTCCTCCGTCATGCGCTCCAGAGATCGACACGCGAAGCACGAAGAGCCGCGAGCTTACATTACAATGACATCATCGTGATGATGTCACGTGTATACAACTTTGCAATATGAATTCTAAGAATTCATGCAACGAAGAATCCCCATGTTGACAAAGAATCTTCTAACGAAGACTCCATGCATGACGAAGGATTGCATGTGACGAAGTATTGCACTTTTCACGAAGAATGATCAATGTTCGTCCATATATTTCCACGAAGATTCTAGCCAACGAAGACTCATTGTTCGTCAGACTTGATTGTTCGCAAAAGGTAGTTCACAAAGAATCAGTCATTCTTCGTGGATGCTTAAGGTTCGTGGGATGATTCTCATTCTTCGTAGGGTTCTCAGATGGTTGCCTATATAAAGCACACTTGCAGAACAGTGACATAGAGAGCACACACCAGAGAGTTGAGAGTTTATTGTGTAATCTTGTATTGATACTTTTCTGGTTCATATATATATTGAAGCTTCTAATCGTTGAATCTATTGTGTATTTGTGTGTTCTTTGGCTTGGTTGCATACCCGTTTGAATTCCGCACTTGCGGGTGTGTTTGGTAACAAGAATAAGGTGTTCTAGATCCTCCTAGGGACCTACATCAATCAACAAAAGTGGTAATGATCTGCTCCATAACAACAAAGCAAAGCAAGTATGTCTCAAATCTGCAACCCTAGCATTAGCAACCATTCGAAACCGACCCGTTACCTCCAGGTCCAGGTTCAATCGATTCAATGACGTGTAGAGAGTGCGTGACAATTGGTTTAGGGTTCCGACTAGAGATATTCCAAAGGTACATATTTTTTTTAAGTCTTTTGACTTTATTCTACAAAACACAACAACTGTTGTCTCTTACTTTCATATCACAGAGAAGAAGAGATAAATAGGAGTGAGAGAAATGAAGTGAGAAGACAGAAGGGGAAGGGGGTTCCGACCAGCCACCAAGCTATTTCATTCAAGCAGCAGACCCTTCTCATCAAATCCATTCCATTCTGGTTGATTTCTCGCTCTTCAGCAAAAGGTGTATTATTATTCATCAATTATTCATTAATATATTGAAATGTGAAAAGAAGCTATTTTGTCCAAACAAAACTAAACCCATCACAAAGTTTAAAAACTGTTTTGATTTTAGGTTAAAATTTTAAAATTGGGAATCTATATTAATTCATAAAAAATAAGGTATTTGATGAAATGTTTTATTGGGATTAGGGTTTTTGGTTTGAGGGTTGGGATTGATTTGGTGGGTGTTTGTGTTTTGCAGTATGAATGCTCCGGTGATGGTTGAGTTGGAGGGTGAGACTGATCCACTTGATGTAATGGTTGTTATGTGTTCGGTTTTGAGTTTTTGTTTGGTTAAAGTATGGTTTGTGTTGAAATAATTAGAAGTTGTTGTCTAGTACAATGTTCTTTTGCATAAGTTTAGATAGTTTTGCCCCTTATATGACCATGGGTCCATGACAGCATTGTTAATCAAGGGTTGAAAACGAGTAACTTCCGTTAATAAATCCTTTAAATAGCTAACATAGGAGAGTTGTGGCTATCATCTGGTCACAGATTTGTTTATTTTTGTCATATATATAAGGCCTTGATCTATCGTTTGCTTCTCTTAAATCTGATTCTTGCTCTAGTTCTAATTGTATTGGTCAAACTTTGTCTACTTTACTCAGTTCCTACTAAATTATAGTCTAAATTTAGATTGAAAAATGGTTACCAAGGTGGAAAAACAGGCGGGTTAGGTGATGGATCAAAACTAGTAATATTAATGTGCAAGCTGAGCCAGCGGCACAACACACAATTCAATAAATACATCCTATCGATCAGTTTGTTTTGAGTTGAATGTATTAATAATGTGTTAAATGTGATTGCAAAGACTATATTATTACGAAAGTAAATCAATCTTTTTTTATCAAAGCTATTTAATAGGCTTTTATACATTCTTTGGATAACTTTTAAGCTGTTTGGCACTTTGGCTCAAACTAATCCTTTTGCCTAACTCATTCCCCATCTGACCCGTTATATATACAACATGCCTGTTATTTACACATTTTTAAGTATACGGGTTGAAACTACCACCCCTGTCCAGTTCCTAACACTCAGACTCAAACCTCGATGTTAGTGGTATTTCAAACTGGATAATATTTCATGTTTGAAACACTGGAGATGCTACATATCTGATACAGTTTGTTAGGTGCATTTTTTGTTCTTTATAAGGGTTTGGAACTGAAGTAAATCAAAGCTATCTAGATAGTAAAATTCCAGTTTTGGTTGGGTGATTTTGAAACCAAACTCATTCAACCCATCTTGTCTACTTTTATCCATATGATCAGCTATTAATAAACTATATCCCATTTGAATTTTGTTAGTTCTACTCTTTTTGACCCATTAGCAATAAAATAAAAACCTCTTAAATGAAGGACCAATTAAAACAAGTGTTGTTTTTTTTTTCTTCTATTGCTATGAAGGAGCTTAGACAGCGGAGAATACCCTTCACTATTCGCCAATATCTACCCGAAGGAAGGTAAAATTTTAATACTTTACATACCCCTATGAAGACTGGGGAGTTGATGAACTAATCGTCGAATATTCTTGGAAGAGACAGGTTGGCGGCGAATAGTTTGTCCACCGCACCCCTCTACTGCTTGAAATACTCTCGAGCGTGTTTACGGTCCTCACCATATTGGTTTGGTGGATAGTGGATACTATTGATGTTTTTAAACTAAATATAGATATAGGGGCCGTTCTGTAATTAGTAGATAGTTAGTTTATGTTATAATTAGATTAGTTAGTAAGTGCGAGGACCGGATGCGACAAAGTGAAAGATTGTAACCTACACTTAATCAAGGGACGCCTCTCCTGGAGACATACCTGTTCGGAATCAGCGCCAACAAGAGAGGAAGCAAGAGACACGATGTTTCAAGGAGACACACCTCTTCAAGATCAATCTCAACCACAAGTTCAAGAGTCGCAACCGTTCGTGAAGAGACACGTCTCTATCGTCGCATCTATTCGTATAGTATATATAGGGTTCATGCATGTCAATTGTAATCATCACTTTTTCATTCAATACAAGCAAGTTTATTATTCTTGATTCTCAATTCTTTTATATTCATACCTGTGATTCGCATGTTCGATTACCAACAGATACCATCAGTCTTGTGATTTAATGTACAACTTCTTTGTGCTGTGCGTTTTATGAATATGAAGATTTATTTTGTTAAGTTGTCTTGTGATATAGACGATCACCATTAGCAGGCAGGACGTAATTCAAACGTATAGGACATGTTGACCAAACCATTTCCCAAGGCTTTTGGGCACACCAACTGGACATGTTGAACCGGCAGACTAAACCGAGATGTGACCAAACCAGACATACACCATTCAGTCTAGTCACTGGTTTTACAATATGTAAATCGTCCGTTTCCTTTTTGAACCGGTCCAAACCCACCTAAAAACTACTTAACCTCCGTAATTACTTTCGAGTTTTTATTATTTTTTTTCAACTGTTTTGGTTCCCTTCCCAGTAGTACCTGACTCATAGAGCATCTGATCTATTGAGTAATGCTGGTGAATTTTTGGTCTGATACCATATTTATATTAAGAATACCATTTTTGTTGTGAGTGTTAAAAGCAAGCCTAAAGGACACTCTAAACGTATAACCGGTCTCGCCTTTTCTCATGTGCTAAATGTGCTTGTCTCGTCTGCCGCTGATGCTCAGGTTAGTAAAGTTCATGAAAAATTCGTTTCCATTTTCAATTGCTTAAACTCATGTACATTTATGATATTTTTGTTTATCAACTAGATTTGCATATGGAGTTCGGATGGATGGGAAAAACAAAAGACACTATACGTTCAACTCCCACCAGGGAGAACACCATCACCACAATCCGACACGCGTGTGCAGTTTCATCATGATCAGACCCATTTTCTTCTTGTTCACGAGACTCGATCAACTCGCCATCTATGAAACGACAAAACTAGAATGCGTAAAACAGGTAATTTTTTTATTCATTTTCTTTACAATATATGATAAATGTAACAGTGTGGTAAGATACTAAATTGATCTTTTGTTTCTCAGTGGATTCAACGTGAAAATTCAGCCCCGAGATCGCATGCGACCTTTTCATGCGATAGTCAACTGATATACGCAAGTTTCTTCAATGCAACCGTTTGCGTGTTCACCGCCTCTCACCTTCTCCTTCGATGCAAGAGTAACCCCTCTGCCTATCTTACAAGGTATTTGTCAGTTTGGTTCTTTTGAGAAAGAAATCTTGATTTTCGATGTTTGACAAAAACTCATGTCTTGTCTGTAACCTTAACGTGCACCCCACGGTGATTGCGGCTCATCCACAAGAACCAAATCAATTTGCATTAGGGCTTTCTGATGGAACCGTTCATGTTTTGGAACCGTTTGAATCTGATGGCAGATGGGGCGTGCCACCACCGGCTGACAACGGGTCCACAAGCACAGTACCGGCTACACCGCCAGCGGCTGGTTCAGGGTCAGAACAACCGGCACAGAGGTGACCACTAGTACAAAAAGAGACATCTAATATGTCAGTTTTTCAATCAAATATGACGGTATATTAATCGTCTTAAAAGACACCGTCATTTTTGGTCATTAGCGTCATATTTGGTATTAAAACCTTTTAAGACGTTTCAATAGACCGTCATATTTGATATGTTTTAAGGTTCCATATTAAAGCCTAATATGACGTTTGTGTTTGTTAACCGTCATATTTAATATATATAAAGCGTCATATTAAAGCCTAATAAGACGGTTTGTGGTGTGTTAATAAGACGGTTTCGATGTATTGACCGTCATATTTATAAAGCATTATATTAAAGCCTAATAAGACGGTTTGTGGTGGGGCTAACAGCCGGTTGGTTAGGTGGTGCATCCATATATTTCACCCAATTCATGTTGATTCACGAGATTTACAAACACATATATGAAAAGGATATACCAAACAATGAACCGTTTTATAAATAGCTAAAGAATCCATCTTGACCCATTAGTCTAAAGCATTCAATTTAACAAAGAAAAAACATAAAAAAAACATCAATTCATTCAGTTTTACACCCATGCAAAAAACACTGCAAAAACCTTTGACTTTGTGCAACTTCCTTCATCCACCACAAGCTCTAAGTAACACCAGCTAACTAGAATTCCTTTGCCACTGATCAAAACACACAAAATGTCTATCAGCTAACATTTAGGATTAAAATAAAGCACAATCCCAAAATCTAGAAAATTTTAATGCATAAGTCATGCCAACTACAGTCAACATTAATACAAAGTCATGTGTTGCTCCTAAGAAACCGTAATAATATATGTGTGCCTAGGCCCTTGGGTCAAATAGACGAACGAGTCAAAGTGACTTAACCATCTTTGCAATTAATTCTCAATATAATAAATCAAAAGACTATATTTAGGGGCTCACTCAAGTGTCCTAATCAAATATTTATAAAAATGTAGAAAAACTTTAAAAAAAAAATACCATGAATAGATTCCATACTAATACACTTACCTTCATTGATCATTCTCATCCTCAAAATATGATATAAACACCTTTAAAGTACGCTCTACAAATTTATTTCACCTTGACGAACCATTGTAGTTTTATTTACCAATTAAAACATAAAGATAGATAGAAGTTAGGTTATAGTTTAATACTCATTGTTGTTAAAGGTATATAAATAGGAATGTACACAATATACTTACCATATGTTCTCTGTTACAAATCACAAAATCATACATAGCCAACATAACACAATAACTGCACTCCCATCCATTAGGTTGTAGACAACACTAAATAGTTAATTGAACTTACAATTAGTTAACTAAAATCTAAAAATAAACAAGTTATAGAAAATGAATCAGAACTTACTTTAACCTTAGCCCACGTCATATTTTGTTCTATGGCCTGTTTGAATAATGTTATAATCTCGTAACATGAAAAATCATCATCTTTACCTTTATGTGAATCAAATATGTAACCCTTCCAAGTTTTATATACCGGATGATGTTGAAGTATAATTAATACCCAGTGTTTCCTGCGTAAAATGGTCTGATTTAAGGAATACTTAACAAATAAAAACGAAAACAATATTCTAACATAACTAAAAGAAAGTTAAAGCATTAATATAAATGATCTTGATATGAAACAAATTGAATACCCGGCTATGTATGGTGCAATAAACCATTGTTTGTCCTTATGAAAAGAGATAACCTTTTTGGTGTGGTCAATCACAAAGTCACCATCTGAGACAAGTTCACCTTCAATATAACGGGGATGAAAATACGTAGTATTATTTAAACCCTCCTGTTTCCCAGCTACATATAAATACCTGACATAAAAGTAGAAAGAAATGTGATAAGATTAGTAACCCTCGATTATATTATAAAAAAAATACTAGCATGAAAATTTAAATAAAAAATGTGACTAAATTGTCCATCACATCAGCCATGGCATTTTTTACATCTATTCCTTCTACTATCTTTTTTATTCTATATTAAAAATACGACTAAATTAGATGGAGTTCTTTATTAATATGAAAAATGGAATCTTAACATGGAGCAAAGAAAACTAACGATTTATTATTTTTTGTCTAATTTTGATGAAAATAGAGTTGTATTAAAAATATAGTATTTTTTGTTATCGTAAACTATAGCAAGTGTCGGTATCGTAACGAACCTAATCGATACCGACTGAGTTCCGTCGCGTAGCGCGGGGAATCCTACTAGCTAAAAGAAAAAAGAAGAAACAATACCTTAGCGTATTCCCAGATATCTTCGTATATTTTAGGGTTTACTTTTCTAGCACGTTTATTGTACGAGATCTTTCTTTTACATTCGACACCAATCCAAGACATAAAGCTCCCTGCATTCTTACCGATCGCTGTACCCTCCTCATTAAAATCAACTTTAGATTGATCCGGATTTGAAAGGTTCTTTTTGCATTTAGAAACTCCCCTCTTTTTCTTCTCCGACATTTTTAAACTTGGTTTCTAAAAAACATAATATGAAAGTTATGTGTTGCGTGTAACAAAGAGACAAGTAGAGGTGAAATTGATTATAACGCTTTAACCATCTTTAAATATAAATCAGGAAAAATAGAAGAACAATCATCATCATTTTGCTGCTACCTTTTGTGATGATATTTGGTTTTTATTAGCATGCTGAAGGGTTTACTTCAAAAAAATAAAACTAATTAGATTAAAAAGAATTAAAACTCAACTAAAAGTTAAATAATTCAATTGAGAAATCCACACCTTCACTCAATAGAGTAAAAAAGAAAAGTTTTAGACTTTGCCCTGCAACAAGTAGTATAACCATCCTATAGAACATTAAGAGATTAAGCAAGGATCAAACAAGATTGAAATTAAACAAAATCATACTCATCCAGCAAGGAAGGGCTTATAACTTACGATGATTGCAGATGAGAGGTTGGAGATTATCGATTGATGATGGTCTAGCGGTTAATTTGGGGCGAGCGTTGTGAAAAGAGCAATGTTAATTTAGGGGAATAATTTTAGATGAAACCGAATTCCCGCTTGATAAAAAATGTCCCGCCCCAAAACCCACATTATAATTTATTAAAAAAGCCCAACAATAACTTGTTTCATTATTGCTTTGGAAGTGGAACTGCTCGTTTAAAAAAAAAACTTATAAAAACACCCAAATTACTATATTATATTATTATTCTATATTTACGACAATTTCAAAACATGGGACCTCATTGGTTTTCATACATGTAGTATATCAGTTGATAGCCAATGATCTTTAGATCAAGTGGTGGAAGGCTTACATTTCTCTTGAGATATGCAAGTTTGACTCCCACTTGGTGCAGAGTGAGGCACTGGTGGACAATGATAGGAGACCCAGGGAAACGTGGGTTGGATCCTTGAGCCAAACGGGTTTTACTGGTGATTTCACCGTCATGCCTACGGACGGGTGGGTTATTGGGTTTTCCCCGGAATTGGTGGTGGACTCGGGTTACTCTTGGAGTACTCCGTTTGTCCAGTGGGTGTCCCGAGAGTGCTCGGGATTAATTCTATTGGCCGTTCAAAAAAAAGTATATCAGTTGATAAAGACAATCGATGCACGTCACCAAACATTAAAAGGAAAGCTTATCTACAGTACCAAGAGGGTAATTTAGTAAATTCCTTATCTTGACAGTTGTTTCTTTTTTACTCTGCAAACATGTAGGTCCCTGTTTCGCGGAGGATTACGAACCTAAACCTTGTTATACAAACCTACTAGCGAGTGCGGAATCCAAGCTAGCAAGCAAACCGAGTTAGTAGCAAGTAGAGAAACAAACACACAAAGATTCACCGATTAACACTAGTCGTATTAATGCAATGAGGGTTTCGGTTACAAGCTCAATGTTTACAGAAGTGTTCTATAAACTCTCTAAGTGTGTGAGTGAGTTCTGGGCAGAATGCTCTCTAAGCTTCTATCTCTCGGGTGTGTGAAAATGGCAGAACTTCAGAACTCCAGAACTAACTCACACTCAACACATGCATGGGTATATATACCCAGCTCAGCAGGTCTGCTCGAAGGATTCGACAGATGGTCCGAAGGATCATCTGTCGACCACATGTTACACGAAAGATCAGCATGGACCTCGAAGGATCATCCTTCGAGGTCTAATGGTCGAACCATGGTCGAACCATATCTTTCGATCACCTCGAAGGATCAGGTGTATCCTTCGAGGCTATCCTTCGATCAGAACATCTTTCAAATGTTGTCCAAGTCAAACCGGAGGATGGTTGACTTGGTCAACTTACAGACTACTAAGGACATCGTTTACATACAGACCCAATACAGACAAAGTACAGACACAAGTGCACCAACAAACTCCCCCTTGGCTGTAGCTTTGTCTTTGATCTCTAATCTTTGTCTTGTTCTTCTAAAAGTGTAGACTCGTCTTGAACTTCGACGGTCTTTGGTCTTCAAGTCTTCAAGACTCTGATGTCCTATCATGTCTTCAATGTCGGAGGATCTTCAAAGTCTTCACGTCTTGAAAGTAGAGAGTGTATCAACAAACTACCCGTATCATGTAGGAAGTGTGTTGACAAACTCCCCCTTAACATAAGCTCCCCCTTGAGTTATGCTCGTGAAAAGACTTTATCTTTATGAAGTGAGATCCTTGTGGTGTTGATGATGGCCAGCGGCAACTCGATCATCTTCATTCATTGAGTGCCTTCGTGTCTTCATTCCAAAGCTCGTCAACGACCATGTTCTCCTAGCCTTTAGAATCTGCACATGCAAGAAATCTAAACGCGTAATGAGAACAATTGCTTGGAATATAGTATAAACAAATGACACACGAATGACCATGTCATAATCAAACACCGTCCGACAGTTTGAAAGTTTAATAAAATTTGTCAATTTTAGTTTTTAACTTTCAAAACATGCAAATTTCGACCGTTTATGAAGATTTAGTCAGTTCGGTTTTCAGTCAAGTTTCAGGTAACGAAGACTTGAGCTCCAACATCGTACGATCGAAAATAAAGCAGAAATAAAATCTTTTTGGCTTTTATAAAGTTTATATTAAAACAAGCCTAAAATCTTTTTGGTATTTTTGAAATTAAAAGACAACAATTTAAAATCCTTTGAGTGTTATCAAACGACATCACCGCTAATGTCGTGCTGATATGCACCAAACGACGAAACTGTTTAAAAGAAAAACAATAAAAGTTAAGCAGTAAATAAATAAATATATACAAACATTCTTTTTGCGAGTTTCGAGGGTAAGAGAATCATATCAGTGTACGGTCATGCCAAAACACTCTTGTTGTTTAGTTAGTTAACATTAAGATAAGCATCCTATAACAATTATCGGTATTGTTGTCCACTTAAGCTCAACTTATCAGATGTAATCATGTTTAGAGGATACGTTAATGTATGATTTATACTTACCGACCGGTGTTCATCCACATCACGACACATTCCCGTATCAAGGTATGCACGAGAGTTCATCTTACCAGTGAGTATACCGATTATCATCTGTTTGACCGTATAAATTGTGAGATACTCACTTATTTTGATTTGAAAACAAGTCCTATGTGATATAATCACTTATTGATGAGGAACTTGATTTTCGTATGCATGAGGGCACAGGTGCAAGTCCGTGAACAGGTCAGTACTTCCGTACAGCAGAGAGACGAACTTGACACCCGGATAGATGTGATATTTTATCACTTATTTGATTTGGACATGTGATTGTTTATCACTTATTGAGGTCGAATGCAGTATGCAATATGTACACGTATGTATAGTATCATGGAAGATCTAGACTTGCGTCCCCGTTATTTTTCGGTAAAAGATACAACCATGATACCCAGATGATAAGCAGCATAAAGACCGAATATCTCAGAACCTCGGCAATCTATCAAACGAAATTTCGGTACTAAGACCATATGCCAATGAATGGTTCCCACCTGATCTTCAGTCGATTAAGATTTATATCACCCTGCACACTTTAAAATGATTGTGAGCCTACCGATACATCTTATATAGAGCTGCTTATCGTTTTTCATTTAAGGTTTAAAGAGGTTTGGATAGACCACTGATGTACTATCATTTTCTCTTTTGCTCGCCAGGAAACTCATTTTTGTTTTTCTATTGTTTTTGTGTTTTTGAAATTTTTCGATGTTTTTGGATTTTCAGAATTTTGGATTTACTCCCCCTAAAATCAATAAACTAAGATAAATTTAAAAACACACAAAGATATTTACAAAAATGATTTTCCGATGTTGGTTTTACTCTTGCTTGACCTTAATGCCGTTTACCAAAATTAAGTTTTATCAGAAAAGATTTAGCAAATTTTGGAAAAATGAGTTGGCATGTCGGTAAGCGGTGCGGACCATGACAACATTGATGAGTTTCATATTGAAACAATCACTTGTGAGGTGATATCCGAGATCAACGTGTCAGGTCAAAGAGTGCTGTACGAGATAATAACAATTCACAAAGCAGTTAAAATATCGACAAGTATAGGAGAGATTAAGAATTTAAAGGCGTATCCTGCAACTGTTCCGTGCATTGCAAGGAATCTAAGCACTCTCCCAACTGGATATCCACCCGGTGTGGACTTCAAGGTCGAATTTGCAACTACTGAAAAATCTCTTGACAGCAACAAGCTCATAAACCTCCGGGTCCGGCTGGTCTTCCACATTTCACCAGCGAAGGTCTTTGACTTTCTCTTTCAGAAATGGTGTGCGGATGTTCAATGCACTCCAAGGCATCGACACACATTTCACTTCATTCGTTCCTGTGGACCCGATCAAAACCAGAAAGACCAAATTTTTGGCACGTTCTTCATTTGGTCAAATTTTGCAACTTCATTCAGCCACATTCTCTTTTTCTTTTCTCTCTCTCCATCAAAGGCAACAATTTCTTCTGTCGCCTATCTTGTGCAAGGACATTCCACTATCAACAATCCTAAGACTATCAATAGTTCCTCCTGGAACTTCCTGCACACTCACTCAGAGATTAGTTGGAGAGAGGGACCCAAGCCATTGTGGTCTTGGGTCTTCCATTTTCATCAATGACAATAACTTCTTGTCTTTGATGGTTTGTAAATTGTGATGGTCCCCCTGATTCAGTAACCGATTTAGGTTTCCATGTCTGTTTTGTTTTATCAGTGTCATTCTTTAACATTTTAACTTCATTACAGTTTGAAGTTTTTGAATGTGTTGATTTTACAGAAACAGATTGTTTTTGAACCACATCGGTTTTAATTGCTTTTTCAATCCTTTTGACCTGTTGGCGTTTCTGCTTCTTCTCCCTTTCTTTTACAAGTCGGGGATCTTGTTTTGTGGAAGTAGATGGCTTACGGTCAGTCTTGTCACGGGGATCATCAACCTTCCCTTTTTGCTTATGAAGGTAAGGGCAATTTCGAATTATATGCCCAATGGTTCCACACTCAAAACATGATCTTCGTTCAACATACCTCGAAGAATCATGTGTTCTCTTAGCCGATGATGTTGAACCTTGTGAACTCGAGGTACTAGGCTTTGAGCTGTTTTGTTCATTCCTTTTCAAAACAGTAGCTTTCTTGACAAAATCTAAGTTAGATTTATTTTCAAACGTTTCAATTTTGTCCGTTCCCGTCGATTTCACAAAGTTAACATTTTTCTTCTTCTTTTGATTCGGCTTCTTCTGGACTTGAGCCGGTGCCTTTCCTTTGGGCTTGGTGTGATTTTGCTGTTTTGGCATTGCTGGTAATTTCTTGTTGCCAAATTGTTTTCGAACTTCAGCCTTTGGGATTGGAGGACACTGTGTAACTGTAACATGTGGTCCTTTCTTCCCCAAAAACTTACTTGTCGAATTTTCAAAGACTTTATCGATTAAGGATTGATTAACGTTCTTAATAGGAAAATCTTTGTCTGAGTAAATTTTATCATCACCAACCAAAGTGTACAGCAAGGTCACACTCTCCGACTCCTTCTCAGACGAGGACTCAGTTGCAACAGTCTTAGCGGGTTTTGCAGGGGGATCACATAGAATGTGATTCTCAAGAGGTATGTCCTCATTTTTGACTACCGCATCAGACTTTGCTGGGACAGCATTATCAGATTCATCATCAGACGAATCAGCATCCTCAATCACGACTGGAGGATCCTGTTTCTGTTCAGCAGTTACAGATGTATCTGCTGACACATTTGAATCTGAGGATACTTCTTTCTGGTATCCGAGTCCTGCTGCAAACTCCTTCACATCAAGAGGAACAGATTGTTCGAAGAACACTCTATCCTCCTCGTCAGGCATCGCATCATAATTGTGTCTCACAGGTGGTGGACATTTCTTATATCCTATGCATGTGACATCCCGTTTTTCTTTCTGAACGTCAATGATGTGATCCAACACATAGCTAGAGCTCAAATAACTATCTAGCTTAAGTTGGATCGCATCACTTTCGGTTTTCACACAAGCCATTTCTTTTTGCATTGTCTCAAGACGTGAGATATACAAATTAATTTCCGTTTGTTTTCTGGAAACCATTTTAGTCAATTCAGTTTTATCTTTCTTTAACGTCTCAATCATTGACTTAAATTCTTTTTCATGGTTTTCATAAAACATATTGGCTTCTGTGCATTTTGAAAGATCCACGGTCAACTTCTGGTTGTGGATAAATGTCACATCATATTTCTCTTGCAAAGCTTCGTGTTTGCTTTGCAATTCACACCACTTGACATTCAATGAAACATGTTTGTCTTGCAAGTCAAACAAACTAGCTTGTAAAGCATCATGTTTGCCTTGCAACTCAGACATGTTTGCCTTTAATCTAGCACAATTATCACAATCTACAGCAGTTGGTTCATCAACACATACCTGACTGGAATTACTCTCAGGTGTTGGCCTTTCTGCATCAGAATCAACAATCTCTCTTGATGATTCACATTCAGATCCATCCTCACTTGAACTTGAAGTTGTATCACCTTCCACTGAAGTTGAAACATCTTCACCTGAACTTCTAACATGTTCAGAACTGTCATCATTCCCCGAGGATCCACCCTTGCTGACATCTTTGACAATTTCAGCATACAACGCCGTTTTTGTCTGACTACTGTTCTTGGGATTAAGAAATGACGATTCTACAGTAGAATAATGGTGTTGCACGGCAACTGGGGGTAATGGATTTCCATACATGTCTGTGGTGGGAGCTGGCTTTACAGGAACTAGTTTTGGATTGCCAAAACAATCTGTGATTGTGACGTACTCCGTTTTTAATGGAGCATGTGAAACGGGTCTTGCAAACGAAGTACTGGAAGTTCCAAAATACATATCAGAATTGCATGGCACACTGGATCTTGCAGAAAACGTACTGCTCTCTGCAGTTGACGGATTACCCCATGCTGGATTCATTTTTGATCAGAAAAATGAAAACTATATCAATGTCTCAAAGGATAATAGCCACCCGAAAGATCACACAGCCGAAGGATCCTGGTTGCAAGATCTGAGATCACAGAAACTTGTTAACAATAAACTGACCACAATCGAAAGATCAACTATTGTTCGAAGGATCAACAGTACTCGAAAGATTACTGTTGAGTCTTGAACAATAATATCGAAAGATTCAAGAACTCGAAGGATTCCCTTTTGAAAGATCCTTATCTTTCGAGTCAAATCCCTATCTTTCGGACACTTATCTTTCGAATAGCTAACTTCCGAAGGATCACACTTGTTCGAATGATCAACAGTGTTCGAAGGATCACTGTTGACTTTCGAGCACTGGCTTCGAAAGACTCAAAATCTCGAAAGATTCACACTTGAAAGATCCTTATCTTTCGAGATAAAACAACTATCTTTCAAAAAGATTCCCTGATCGAAAGATGTGTTTCGAACTTCGAAGGACTACTCGAAAGATGTTTATCTATCGAGCTGTCACTGATCGAAGGATGGTCTTTCGATGTCGAAGGATATCTTTCGATGTCGAAGGATATCTTTCGAATGTGCACTGACACACTGACACAGATGTGACGGGTTGGTGAAAAGGTGATGGGTAGGTAAGTCAACTTTCGGCAGAAAGGATGTGCAGGCTGTCCTTTCACCACCAACTTTGAAAGTTTGCCAAAAATGACAACAACACCAGTCACCGGAATTTTGAACCGGAATATAGCCGGAAAATTCAAAATCACTTAAAACAATTTTTCAAGTTACCCAACCCCACTTTAAACACTCCCGGTTAGTTTAGACACGTTTTTACTCAAAGAAAAAGCAAGAAAACAAGTAAAAACAGGTGCAAAACCAAGTGTTTCAACACACCACAACTTGTAAAAACCCGGTTTTAAACAAGGTAAAGAGCCAAGCTCTGATACCACTTGTAGGTCCCTGTTTCGCGGAGGATTACGAACCTAAACCTTGTTATACAAACCTACTAGCGAGTGCGGAATCCAAGCTAGCAAGCAAACCGAGTTAGTAGCAAGTAGAGAAACAAACACACAAAGATTCACCGATTAACACTAGTCGTATTAATGCAATGAGGGTTTCGGTTACAAGCTCAATGTTTACAGAAGTGTTCTATAAACTCTCTAAGTGTGTGAGTGAGTTCTGGGCAGAATGCTCTCTAAGCTTCTATCTCTCGGGTGTGTGAAAATGGCAGAACTTCAGAACTCCAGAACTAACTCACACTCAACACATGCATGGGTATATATACCCAGCTCAGCAGGTCTGCTCGAAGGATTCGACAGATGGTCCGAAGGATCATCTGTCGACCACATGTTACACGAAAGATCAGCATGGACCTCGAAGGATCATCCTTCGAGGTCTAATGGTCGAACCATGGTCGAACCATATCTTTCGATCACCTCGAAGGATCAGGTGTATCCTTCGAGGCTATCCTTCGATCAGAACATCTTTCAAATGTTGTCCAAGTCAAACCGGAGGATGGTTGACTTGGTCAACTTACAGACTACTAAGGACATCGTTTACATACAGACCCAATACAGACAAAGTACAGACACAAGTGCACCAACAAAACAGCCTAACACCACATCATCTACCGCACCACAACCGAGTTCTTTGCCGTCTGTTCTGTTTTATGGAATTTTAATATTGTGCAAACATTGACAAAACTTCCTTTTTTCTTCACTTGACATGGTATGACATGCCGGTGGGAGATAAATACTCTTAGCTCTCTCAACAAGGGCAAGGTCTTTACGTGTTCCCATTTCTTCCATGTCTTTACGAACATTAATCCCATCTTTAGTAAATTATGAACTCTTAACAAAATCTCTATTTTGTTCAAGTAGTTCATTCATATGAGTTAGTATGATGTTTATAAACACCAATACAACATCAATTTCATTAAATCGTCAAAACCCATTTTTCTATCATGCAAGAACAAGTACTAAATCATGTAATTTGTACAAGTGCTTATTTCTACTATCAAGTATGATGATTTTAAACATGTGTATATCATCATCTTCACTACTTAATCAAAACTCACTTGTCTAAGTGTGGTAAATCATCAATTTATTCAAATCATAACAATTTTACTTCAAATTTCTACTTAGGGTTTGTTCCTAAGCAATCATACATCATTAATTCGGCCATAGCCTCTACGATTCATACATAGATCGTATCATGCAAAGTTAACTAATTTTCACAACTTCATAAATATTAAAAATTCGACATACCTTACGATCCCCTCGACTTGGTGATCGTTTTTCATGTTTATGCATCGATTTGGGTCTTGAATTGATCTTCAATTTTGAAGATTTGATGAACTAGGGTTCATCCCCCTTTTCTCTGGCTCCTAGTCGATCGACCACACACACCCATGTGTGTGTTTTTGTATTATTTTTTTATAAGCTTTTAATTAAACATCTTTCCAGTTGCCCACTTTTAGTCCCTCAAAGTTTAAGGGTTTTATAAATGGGTTAGTTATTACAAGTTCCTTCATTGTTTTAAGGCATATATTTAACTAGGTTAATATTCCTAGTTACTTGATGGGTTTCGGGGAAGTTATAACCCGTGTTATTTTAAGTCCCGTTAACTCAGGCCTCTCGTCACTTTATTTTCTCATAAACATTCTTTCACCCCTTTTTATTTAACATTAGATTTATTTATTTAAAATTCCTAATATTCACCGGGTAAATTTTACCACTAACGGTACTTTACCCGTCTTTTAGTATTAACGTGGTTTGATTACCAAACCCGTTTTCGGGGGGTGTTACACCGCACGAGCCAACCAATCGAACGACCATTCGATCGAATGGACATCCGACCGGATGACCATCCGATCGGATGGCCATCCGATCGAACGACCGTCCGACCCATTCACTCTACACCGCCTTTCACCCCTTGACCTATAAGTACCCCTCCTGTCACATCAACTGTTCATTGATGTGACAGCTTCATTCGACCCACACACTCTCAAGCTCTTTTCTCTCGATTCCTCGAGATTCTTGTAAGTTTTCTTCCTAAATCTTGTACTTCCATCTTCATTACACACTTTCTCATCATCTTCTCCAACAAATCTTACATTTTCACCGTGAAATCACCCGATTTGGGCTGTTCTAAGGTGACGTCATCACGGGTTCCGATGAACACTGTTGAATGACCTCATCTCTTCGAGAACGGTTCAGATCTAAAGAATTCCCACACTCACAACTTTAGATCTTGTTGAAAATTCGACATATCTAATCATTTCTTTCACTGTTTTCAAACTTTTCTTGAACATTCTTCACTTTTTACTCAAAACCGTTAGAATCTGGACTCGTTTAGGCTCTCTACTCATTCTCTAGTGGAGAACCGATCTGAGAAGGGATTCCTACCGAAGAGACGACCGATTCACGGGTTGAATATGAAACTCCGTCAAGAACAGTTGAGTCTAATCGAACAGGGTGATTCCCGTCCGATTGAACGAGCTGGACTTGATGTGATTTCCGTTATTTAACACGCCGTCATACCGTCTCCGTCAAACCGAAAACTTTCTAACTTAACTGATTTTTACAAAATTTGCAAAACATCGAAATCACCGATCGAATAGCCGTCCGATCGGATGACCATCCGATCGAACGACTATCCGACCAGGTGTTGAACTTCAAAAGTGTTGAACTTACTTAAACTATTTTTCAAAACTTCAAAGTATATCACACTTCCAATCGAATAGTCATCCGATTGGATGACCATCCGATCGAATGACTATCCGACCAGGAGGCTTACTCTTTATAACTTCCCACACTCAAACGGTTTGCTCAAAATTTCAACTTTTCAATCGAATAGCCATCCAATCGTACGACCATCCGTCCGAATGACCACCCGATCGAATGACTTTACTTATACTACAATGAAAACTTCAAAATTTCAACGTTTTACAAATACACTTCCTCAGTTGAATGACCAACCAACCGAATGGTCATCCGTCCGGATGACCATCCATCCGGACGGTCATCTGATGGAACCACCGTTCGATCAATTATCTCATTCGACGCACTGTTACACGTTGTTCAACGCTTACACTATCGTTCTTTGATCAGGCTAACCTCCCACGCGCTCCCTTCAATCCAAGATCGTGTTTATTTACTAAACACAGATAGTGAGTATACTCGATCCTTTTTTTCTTAACGCACTTTTGGGTGTTACCTACGTTACATATATCAAATCACATCGATGCACAACGCAAACACTTTTAAACGCTAACCGCTCTGCATGTTATACGTGTCTTTCGATGAATGCTTGTATGTTATGTTTACACGGTGATTGTTGCCTGACACCTTAGCAACGATAGTACTATAGTTTGGACTCAACACCCGTCGTGGACAGGGGTTGTTAAGGGTTTTACTTCACATGGTCACAGTGCTGATAATATGTTGCGCATTCTAAAACTCGCAGTCACGTCTGTGCATATTTCATTGTCGTCTGTCGATAGCTTACTTGCTTCACATTTCTACGTGTTACATGCTGGTTATGCGTAAATCGCTTTTCGCTACTATATGCTATTAAACTTGTGTACTCACCCTTACACTATGTGTATTAACTTTTATTTTAACGTATGTGACATGTGTTTAGGATGCTATGTTATGCTTTGCTTGATGAACGAAGTAGATTGTCTAAAAACGTCATTCAATAAAATTTGAGTTGTTGGAACAAATATTTGTCTTTGAGAACAATGTCTGTAATAACTATTTATGCTTTATATGTTTATGGTATGGGACATAAACGTTAAATATATTGTCACTAATAGTGTTATGGATTCTCTTGGACAATCTGCTTCGCTCAGTGCCTCACCCCGATGTTTTCGCTATCGGTTTGGGTGTGACACCTAAATCCAACCCACTTTTTGATTGTTATATCTCATTAAATTAGTGATTTCATTAAATAATAAATTAAAAAAGTATTATCATAAGTGTTACCTTAAAGTGTGAAGATCCACAATGAATGAAACTAGGAATGAACAACTTGAGTAGGTGTGGTTTTGATGAAGAATGAACTTTAACTTGAATTGATTTGGTTGAACTTGCTGAGAATATGAACTTTAGAATTTGCAATAAGATCTTCTATTCTTATAGAATAAATAATGATATAAATTTTTTGTTTAAATTTTAAAAGTATTATCTTTGTTTTTGTTTAATGATAAAAGGATTAGTATGATTTTTAAATTAAAGTTAGAAGGATTTTTTTCTAATATTAAAATAACCATATTTTCTTCAGATAATTGTGGCGCATTACTCTTATATAACAATTCTTATAAACCATAAATTAATTAGATAAACTTTGTTTATTAATTATGATATTGCCATTGAGAATAATAATTAAATTGTATGTGTAGAGACGAGTCATAAATTGAGTGCAAGAATGGTTTGTCTACACTTTTTTTTTTCAATCAATATTTGCGCCAAGACTTAGAGGAATTTGTATTGTTTATATATAATATTTTAATAATAAAATGAGAAATATATGACGGTTCCATATAATAAATTAGGCCTAATATGACGGTTTCATATATTAGATCTAATATGACGGTTTAATGGAGATTTCATAAATCTAAATCTCAAATATGACGGTTTCATTTATCAAAATAAGACGGTCCAACAAAATATGTTTTATTCCAAATCTCAAATATGTCGCTTTCCAGAAAACCGTCTTAAAAGCCTTTTCTAAACCGTCTTATTTGCTCTTTTTTGTACTAGTGGACCCGGTTGTTTCCGGTTGTTTCCGGTTGACTAAACACTTGTTTGCTGTGCAGTTCCAGCTTAGTAGTTATGTTCCTGCTTCTAGTGCTACTGTTATTATTGTGGATTATTTTGTTAAAATGTATTTTAGTTGGTGAATTGACTTGATCTAACTTGTTATGTAAGATGATGTGAAGGGTAAATGCTAATTATCTGATTTTAGTTTTCATTCTTTTAAAATGAAACCAAAAACTGGCTTTTATGATAGAAACAACTACACTTACAGTAAATTCATGTGACTATATAATAAAAATAACCACACTTATAATAAATTCATGTGGCCACTAATACCATTTAGCCACACTTAATGGACCATTTGGTTGATTACAACAAGCTTTTTCCCACAATTTGTTTTATTTGATGTGCCTAATACAAAGTTTATAGTGACTCTATAATTGGAATGGTCACACTTACAACAAGTTCATGTGACCAAAAGTTAGACAATTGCCACATTTAAAATTACAAATTTGTTTTGTGTGACTAGTAAACGGTTTTAGCCACACATACAATAAACTCATGTGACTAAATAATAGAATCGGCTACAGTTACAAGAAATTCATGTGATCATTAATACCTTTTTGCCACACTTTTATTTAATTGATGTGTCTAAAATATATTTTTAGTAAATATATGTGACTATACCAGTCACACTTAAAACACTTAAAATAAATTTATGTGGCTGTTGCAACCCTTTAGCCACACTTAATGGAGGAAATGCTAGATTTTTTAACAAAATATGTTGGTACCCACTACTAGAAAACTGACCAATTGCGACTGCGTTTTCAGTCGCAAATCCGTCGCAAAACGCGTTTTGCGACCGATTTACAACCGTAAATGCGATCGAAATTGACCTCGTCGCTAACTGAATTTGCGGCGGAATTTGCGACCGGTGCAAATTTGCGACCGCTATTTACAACCGGAATTGCTGTCGCAGCTATTGCGACCGATTTGCAACTGCTAGTTTGCGAACGATTTGCAACTGTTTTTTGCGACCGGCTTGCGACAACGCCTTTTGCAACCGTCTTGCGACTGGCAACCGTCTTGCGACTGGTTTTTTTGCAACCGTCTTGAGACTGGTTTTTTTGCATTAAAAAAATTAAAAATAAATCTCTGTTTTTTTTTTTTTTGTATTTTTAACCTGCTAATATTTTTCAAACTTAGCAATTTCAATTCATCTAAAATACCCACATTCGGATCAAACAAAACATCGAGTTAAAGTTACAAAATAAGTCAAATATCCTAATTATCCAAATATAATAGATCCAAAACATTTGAATAAAAATAACTGGAGCTAACTCGGTGGTAGGATGTTTCGAGAGACAAGTTGTAACAGTGACTCAAAGCTCGTCATCCTTTCATGCATCACCTCTTTTTCTTTCACTAAATCCTCAATGACCGCGTTCAATTTTTGTTTATCTTCCTTTTCCTTGGTCAACTCGTCAATAACTCCATTTAACCTTTGTTTATCTTCTTCCTTATCTTTCACCAAATCTTCAATAACCCCATTCAGTTTTTGTATCTAAAAAAAAATTAATAAACATGTACTTATATTCACACTTAAATATAAAAGCTCAAATATAATTTATTTAGACTCATAATTAACAATTATTCATTAGTTTAGTATATCATACATCCTCACATGATTATTAATATTAAAAACAAGATGGGTAGCCAGTGGACTTTGATGGAATTAACTGCAGCCAATTCACTAGTTATTATTATAGTTTAACTTATATATTTCACACATGTTGCTCTTAACAATTCTTAAATTATGTTGGGTAAGTCAAACATGGAAGGAAAATCAGTGAACATGGTGTAAATTTATTTTCGTTTTGGACTACTGTAGGCTGAAAGATATAGACCCAAGAAAAATCCATTGTGGCCCAACGAATTCTTGATTTAACTGGTCGATTCGGTCAAAGAATACTACACTTTAGGACTCGTTATAACAATACCTGTTATAACTAGATAAGATGCATTACGACCCGGTACCGAGCTATCTCCACATAATAATGGCATAAAGAAACTAATTGGATCTACGCGAAACAAACCTTATTTATGATGACAATGCTAAGTGGTCAGCCACCAATTCAACCCTATAACGATTTATAATCCCAACCTAATGGATAACTGTGGTTTTAAACATGGTAAAGAATAGAAAAAAAAATACCTCCGAGTCTTGTGTTGTAGTATTGCTAGACGACATGGAAGGGGTACCCGTGATCAAGGCTAATGGGTCACTAACATTGCTAAACCCGTATAATTTTCCTTTATTCAAGCCCTCACCGGCTCGTGTCCACAAGTCTTGGTCAAACTTTGGGTGTTCGCTTTCATCCGACCCGTACTTCTCCACAAGATATCCCTTGTATATTTTTGGATACACACAAACAAAACAATTTTTTGTAGTTTAACATTTAATAAATAAGTAGCAAAACTATACAATATTGGAAGTGATGAAACCTACCCAAGTCTCAAATGACCTTTCGTCAACCCAGTCACGATTTGTTTCTTCAATATCCTCTTCACCATTTAAGCCTTGATTTTGTTCTTGACCATTTTCTTCAGAATCCAAGCCCTCGATACGTTACTGGTACACTCTTGAGCTTTGTCCAATGGCCTCCTACCTTTCTTGCAACGTGATTGCCTCCACATCTCAAAAAATTCAGGTTCACGCCCAAGTTTCTTAGCCTACAAAATTAGTATCTAGAAGTTAATTAAAAATGGTAATGATTAGGGTTTGGCTGTGTAGTCCACTTAGAAATGTGTTGATGTTAAGCATTTTGAATCTTCTATTGGAGCAAGTAAAAAAAATTAAGTGGGCTGCCAACACGACATGTTTTATACTTTTAAACCAACCCGACCCGAAACCCATTTCAACCGCTTCTAGGATATAGACCCGAAACCAACATGATATGTACTAAAAGAGAACGATTAATATCTTTTACCGCTTCTAGCTTGGCAGTCACAAAGGTTTGTGATCCAAGAGTATGTTTGCCCCCTGTTGATTTATTTCTGTTCTCTTTGTTTCTACGACGCTTCTCTTTCCATTCAGGTGTGTTCCATATCTCACACAGTTCTTTCCAGGGCTCTATTCTCATCAATGCTGGTTTAAAGTCATGAAGAACAGAAGTATCATCTCCAACTTTTAAACCCCTTTTTGTCGCCATTGCTATGGCACCATTACGAGCCCTCGACAACATATCGACAAACTTTCCAGCAATACACTTCTCCCAACAGCTATGAATTTTGGCATTCCATTTTTTCTCCCATTGAAAATAACACTATAAAAGATCACTTATTAATAAATGTATATAAAATTTATTAAGTTGTATATAATGTTAGTCTAAGTACACACTTGGAATCGCTCAAACAATCGGTCTCTGTCCTCCTTAGGAACATCTCCCCATCCTTGCCATGGTCCAGACCACATAGACTTCAAGTTAGATAAAATAACATGGGTAGCCTTAACTTGTTTACTAAATCTACAAAATGGAAGAAATTAACAATAGTCACATTAAAAACATCTTTTTATCTACATAGAAAAACAATATTAACATATATTTACTTAATGCCCATATTAAAAAAAAAATCCAATCGCGGTCCATTTGTTCAACTTCAGTAGCATATTCAGCGAGTTCGTAAACTCCCCTTGGAGTCGTCTTTACAACAGCCAACCATTCTTTTAGAGACTTTGCTTTCGAAGGATATGATGTATAATACACTTGTTGCGCTTGTGATGCTAAAATATATGGGTCGTTAACGCATCCAATTTCCGTAGGTTTCACGTCAACCATACGAGTCTTGGGGTCCACCCTTACCCCTCTCACAGGATCAAACCAAGTACATTTGAACAAAACGACCACACAACGCCATATGGTGCTATGATATTCTAACTCTAAGATCTCATCTAATAATCCATAATAATCGCTTTCATGTTCATTATAGGAAGCCCCTTTGACACACACACCACTGTTTTGTGTAACCCGTCCATCATAAGTTGTTCGTATGTGAAACTTGAAACCATTGACAAAATAGCCCTTGTGTGACTTAACATAAGTGAGAGGCCCTTGGGCTAGGCCTCTAAGATGTTCCTTATTTTGACCATTCATAACCTACATTCATAAAAGTGTGTTTTTATGCTTATAATACTGCAATAATAAGATATAAAATGTGTGTTAGAATGCTTACATGCAATTGCAACCACTTAGCAAATTTATCCTCTTTCATTTTATCAAGTGTTGCTTCATCGTGATTTGGGAATGAATCTCTCAACTCTTCCTCAAATAGCCAAACGGATTCATGAAGCTCTTGGTAGTTAAGTAATATATACGTATGAGCTATGTGCCTGTCTTTATCTTTAAGAACTATGTCCTTTCCACCTTTTTCATACAATCTTCGACATGGATGTTTGAATATACTTAACCGAGAATCAGTACTCGAAGAACATGCAATATTATGAGCAAAATTACGTGGTTCACGAAATGTCGACTCAAAATACACGGATCAATAGTTAGCAAGTTCATCCACGAGATAAGACTGAACAATGGAACCTTCAACCCTTCCTTTGTTTCTAATCGTTCTTTTAAGTTGGCCCAACTTCCTAAAAATTGAAGTGGAAAGTAGGTGTTTGTAATTATCTAACAATTAACATGTTTAAAGAATACTTTATAGATTGTAAGAAAGACGGGCCATAGTGAGTAAGGAATTGAGTTCGAATTGTTTGGATTGAAGCCGTCGGTGCATAACCCAAGACGAACATTTGGAATCTCTTTTGCAAAGTCAGGATTCTCAGAGTCAAAATGCTTCCAAGCCAGGCTGTCTCTTGGATGTGCCATGCTACCCTCCATTGTTTTGTGGTCATGGTGCCAAGTCATATATTTGGCCGTCTTTATAGACATATACAACATCTTCAGTCTAGGACCAATTGGCATGTACGCCATCACCAAATTAGGTACCTTACTTCGCTCACTCTTGTAACGAGATTCTTTACAATATTTACAATGTGTTAGAGTCTTGTCTTCCTTATAGAATAACATTCAATGATTTTTGCAAACATCTATTCTTTCATAAGGAAGGCTTAACTTTTCTAAACTTTTCTTTGTATCATAAAAACTTTTCGGGAGCTTATTCTCTTCAGGCATCATTGCATTAACCATGGAAATGTTATAGTTGTAGGCAGCAGTGGACACATTGAAAAGTGATTTCCATGTCAAAAAGTTTGTGCCAGCTTGTAACTTTGAACAACTAGTGGCCTTCTCCCCCTCCCACAAAGGTTCATCGGTAGCTTGTAACATATCATAGAATCTTTTTGCTTCCGGATTCGGTACATGTCCTTCCAAAATATTTGAAGTATCACCACGTGAATACATGTTATCTAACACCATACGTCTATAGCCATCATCGTTATCATCAACTTCCATTCTAGTAGAAGACTCTCCTATCTCACGGATGGAATTTTCACCATGTTCATGCCATGTTGTATAACGAAGCATGAAACCTTCCTTATACAAGTGTTGTTGAATGGTGGCTTTGTCTCTTAAACTTACATTTTGACACTTGTAACAAGGGCATTTTATTTCACGTATTGTCTCACCATGCATAGTCACCCTCGTATCAACAATTGCTTCCTTAGAAAAAGCAAAGTCTAAAAACAAATCTACATTATCACAGTATTCGGAACTTAGAAATCCATCACTATCGGTCTTTTGATACATCCACCATCTATCAATGTACCACGCCATCACTAATCAGATAAAAACTATTCAGTAAACTATATCAATACATAAAATGAGGTAGTATTTACTAAAATATCATTCACTTAAAATATATCATTCAACATGCTTTGCTTACGTGGAGCTAGTAAATCAAATTCAAAAATAAAACTATAATATCACTTTTAGGATATGACTAGATTAATATCAGTACTTAAAATGAGGTGCCATCACCACTTTTAGGATATGACTAGATTAATATCAGTACTTAAAAAAAGTATTCTATCGCAACAAATACATGTGCTTTGCTTACATGGAGCTACTAAATCAAATTCAAAAACAAAACTATAATATTATGAAAAATAATAATTACTAAATCCTTTTCGCTTAAAATCTGCAGCAACCTACAATATTAAATGTCCACAAATGATAATAAGCAAACTAAAACAGAAGGTTAAAGGTTGTTGGGGGACATTACTAATTTCAACCAAGTTCAAAATCAAAAGTATGATTAACAATTTTTTTCTTCATAAACTACCAAACCAATCAATATTTTCCTAGAATTAAACTAAAATTTGAGACATCACAACAACTTAGGAAATACTGAAGTAGCAGCTCTGTTTTATATACCTTATGAAAAATTGAAGTAAACAAGCTACAACTAGTGGGAATTCCAAACAAACAAAGTAAATGAACAACGGTGTACCTAATTTTTGGCCAGAAGACAAACGATAGTCCAGGTTCGATGGTCTGAGAAGCACTGGTACAAGTCGAGACGGGAGCCGCTTGTACAAATGCTAGGGTTCCAAATCGTGAAAATTATACTTTAGTAAATAATTGAAGCAAACAAGCAATAATTAGAAAGAAACTCAAGAAAAATGCCGTATACCTGAGATGGGAGTAAACCAAGCTTTGCAAAATGTGAAGTGTGTGAAGTCTTGAGATGGGAGCCCGTGGATAGCCCTAGTTTTGGGGGGAAGAGTAATTGGCTTTGGGGGGAAAAGTAATTGGGTGAAAATATCAAGCGGGAACAATTTCCTATTATTAAATTCTATAAAATTAAATAAAACAATAATTTGATGTAAATGTGATGTGTGGTAAAATACACATATTTAAAGTGTATAATTTTTTTATAGTTTTTATTTATTCTTTTTAGTTTTTGGTGTATATTATATTATTTTGTGTTTTGCCAGGGTCCTGGTGTAAATTGAGCAAAAACGAGTAATAAGGAAATAACCAGCGAGTTGGGCAGCGAGAGGCGCCAGTGGGAAATTACAGGTATTTTCCGTGAATGGGTCGAGCCCGCTATCTCTATGTATAAGACAACAATATAAATTATATAATATAAATAACATAAATAAATTAAAAAAAAGAAAAAAATATAATAAAAATATGTTGGACAACTTCTCGTGGGATAAAAAGTATAGTCAAAAAGTATAGTAAAAACATGTTAGAAACTCCCCCCTCCCTCAAACGTAAAAAAAAAAAAAAAAACTTTTAATTAATGTCGTGTCAATTTAGTTCTAGACAAAGTAATTAACGTAATTAGAGAGTCTCGTGGGTTCGATACTCGGACTTACTTTAGCTATACTGCATTGACCGGTACACTTGCCGGTTGTGTGGTTTAGGTCTAAGATGTTCCTTAGTATGTCTTAGTTGGTTACGATGGATTATAATATACCCTAAGGTATCATCAATGACCATAATGAATGTGCTTGAACATCATTAACCCTAGATTATCATTAATGACCAAGCTTAACCATCATTAACCCTATTTGGCCATGAATGACACTAACTGACACCTTGCATTCCCGCATTACAGATAAAGCCTAACTAACCTAATTCACCATATCTAAGCCTAATAAACAAGTATCACAACTTGCCCTCAATGAACATCATTGGCCCTAGTTGAACCATCATTCACCGTCAAATACCCTAAATTAAGCATTACTACCCTAATTAAACATCAATAGATATAACCGATCAAAAAGTCTGGTCACCAACCCAAATTAAAAATTCAATGTTGACAACTGAGCGAAAGCAGCCATAATTGAACATATTTGGGTTAATATTAGGGTAGTATTTTGTTAGGAATACCATGTACAATTTTAATTGAAACGGTTGAAACCGGGGAGCGAAATAACTAAAATTGAAAAAACAGGTTCCAGTGGTGGCCGTCAGAACCAGCAGAGGCACGAAGGAGGTGCAACAACTCGAGCGGTGGTCGGCGGGAGCCGATTAGGGCAGGTCGGGCACCGGTGTCCAGTAGCGACAGTCTCTTTATTTCCATCCTTTTATTGACCGTCAGTAACCTCAAATAAACACATTTTTGTTAGGCATTTAAATGATTTTTTTTTTAAATTTTTCACATTTTTGCGTAAAAAAACCGGACAAAAAACTTGCAACCGAAAAAGTTGGTCGCAAATTTTTTGACTGATGTGCGATCGTATTATATATTTATTGTTATCTTTTGTTAGTATTTATATATTTTTGCGACCGAAAAGCCGGTCGTAAAATTTACGACCGATTTTGCAACCGAATTATATTTCTGACTTTTGGTTTTTATTATTCATTTATTTTTTTGCGACCGAAAAAAAAGGTTGCAAATTTTGCGACCGAATTTGCGACCGTGATTTGCACTTTAGTATTAAATAATAAAATTTGTGACCTATTTGCGACCGGAAAAGGCGGTTGCAAAATTTGCAACCGTTTTGCAACCGAACTTTGGTGGTCGCTAATTTTGAGACAAATTTTATTTCGGTCGCAATTTGGTCGCTAATTTTCCGACCGTTCCTTGCCTGTCGCAAATTTTGGTTGCAACTGCCTAGTATTCTAGTAGTGACCCTTTAGCCGCACTTTTAAGTTCTACGGCCACTAAAAAGTGTTTGTAGCCGTATGATAGCTACGATGACTCGAGCTTTGGTCACACTTGACATTAAAAAAATATGTGTGGCAAAAGACATATATAGTCACACTTTCTTTGTGTGGCTGTATCCCTATTTTGGCGTAGTGTATCAAACACCATTGTCTAACTTCAAAATCAAAGAATACAACTTGCAATGCATTTGTAAATTTATAATTATATAATATTATGAGTGTATCAATTTTGATTAGTTACCCAACTATTTATCATTAAATTTAGTTTGTGAGTAAAAACACTATTCAACTTTGTACAAACTTTTAAGCTTAGTTTACAGGTTCTAATGTCTGTAATTGTTACCCATGGATGTGGGTATTTACCAATGGACAGACTTTATAGTCGCAAAGCTTGTTGGTGCAGTTTTTTGTCTGTAGCTTGTTCTTGTTACGTTGTAATTTGTACGGTCTTTATTTATGATATATAAAGTTCTTGGTCAAGTCGGCCAAGTCAAGATATCCTCCTATCATGACTTAGCAAAACATTTACTTTGTTAGTGTGTAAAACAGTTTGCTGTGTGCAACTGTTAGTTGTGTTTGTTTTGATCTTATTGTCTGTTTGTTGCAAGTTGTTGTCTGTTTATAGGTTCCCTACGAAGAATCCCTATTCTTCGTGGGACTACACGTCATGAATAATGAGGTGCATAAGAATTGTTCACCACGAAGAATGATTCTTCGTGTGTTGATGCATATTTTGTCTATCGCCTTCGTCAATCCGAGTCGTAGTGAAAAGCCGGAAGGAATCAAGTGCATAACGTCATATTTAGTTAGAAATGGCAAGGTGGCAAACTTGTAATTAATGTGAACTTTCATTAAAAGCCTTGACCATATAAATAGGGTGTTATGTCATAGTTTTAGTAAGTTCTTGATAGACTTTTGGATAAGACATGGACAAGACTTTCTAGAGAGAGAAAGTAGAGAGAGAAAGTTGTATATTTGTGATTCTTGTATCGATCTTGTCAAATTCAGCAATGGAATCACATTAGAAGTACGTTATCGTGTGTTCGGTCACGTTCGTTCACGGATTCCGCACGTGAAACGTTCGTTACGCAATCGAACGGTGCCAAAACCGGTCCTACAAGTGGTATCAGAGCCAAGGAGGAGGAGATCTCGCATATACAGCTCGTGTTCATCACTTTTTCTGCTTCTACACCTTTCTTTTTCGAAAAACGCAACTTTTTACGGTCAAAATTGCTTCAAATTTACATATTATGTGCGGAATCATGATTTAACAAAACCTGGAAATTTTCAGACCTTAATTCGGCTTAAATTTGGTTAAAATTGGATTTTTGCTTAAAAAGCGGTTCGTGTTTGCTGACGTCACTTCTGGAATCGCTCGAAATAGTGTCTGGAACCGCTCGAAATATCATCTGGAACCGCTCGAAAATTCTGCATGACTCGCTCATAATGATGTTTCTGAACCGCTCATATGTCAAGTATTGAACCACGTGAACCGCTTTAGTGGACTAATTCTGGATCGCGTTTAAGTCAACTGACATGAACCGCTCATAGGTTCTACGTTTGTATCGCTCATAGTGTCAACCATACAGGCTCGTTCTTTAGTCATCACTTTCATGTGATGCACTGATCTTACAGGGTGTCAGCAGGTTGTTGTCTGCCACACAATAGTAGTTAAGCGGCCCAATAATCGAATAATCGACTGTTGTCAGGTGAAGTGGGTTTGCAAGAGATAATTAATTGGCACCGCCCAATCCACTTACATTTTATTACCCAATAACATTTTAAAACATCACCTAATATTAGCACCGCCCCACTCAAAGCCCACTCAAAGCTCACTCACACTTGTCGGCCAATTCAATTTCCACCGCCCATTTGATCCATTAATTAGTTGCGGCCCATATAACCAATCCCATATTTTTGTTGCCGCCCACTTTTTTATAAGCCTTGGCCAAAGTGCACCCTTTTATCCACCGCCCAAGTGACCAAATCAAATTTTTTGATTGGTTCCACCGCCCAAATTAACCAACCATTAAACCCACTTGCGCCACCCAAGACCCAACAGTTATCCAAGCACCGACACACTTAGATATCGGCCCAATTATTGATTATTTGTTGCCGTGTTTTGAAAAACCGAGTTAAGAAATCATGGGTTTCGATGTGTTTAATATGACTCAGGAAACAATAGATAAAATAAGGAAATTAGAGACAGAATTTGATTCGTTTTCAAGTTTTCCAGGAGAAAGTACAAAGAGTGTCATTAAGAGATACAAACATCTTGTTAGTTCAATGTCTGATTTAGATATTACAAAAGAACCAGAAGAGTGGGTTGAAAAATTTATCAGTGCTTTGCCGAAAGAAGAATGGGAAGATTATGTCTTGAACTTGAGAAGTTCTAGAGAATTTTCTCAACTGACAATTTCTCCACTCATTAAAAGGATTGAAGAACAGATGGTGATCAAGGATGAGAAAAGGAAAGAAAAAGCTGTAAAAGTCAAAGAATTTGTGAAGAATGAATTGTCAAGGTCTGCATCAGTATGCTCAAATTGTCACAACTTCAAGACAGTCAATGCCAAACTTGTGAAGGATGCAGAAAGTTTAGCATTGGAGATCAAGAAGTTGAACAATAAGAAGAAAGCTGATGAAAAACAGATTCTAGACTTACAGGGTATTTGTGAGAAGTTGAAAGTCGAAAATGGCAAACTGTTGGGTAGTGTGAACAGTTTGACATTAGAGAACAAAGGTTTGAAAGAAAAAGAAAAGGTTTTTGAAAGCAAACAGAAATCATCAGAAAATATGAAGATTTCTGGATAAAATTGGAGAACAAAAATCTGAAAGCTAATGAAGTGAAACTTCAAGAACAGATAAATGTTTTGGAAAATGAAAAATCTGTTCTTGAAAACTTGAAAAATGAAAATGAAAATTCAATCAAGTCTCATCTTGAAAGAATATCTAAGCTTGAAGACGAAGCTAAGAGTTCAAGGATCAAGATTGATGAACTTGAAAAGAAATTGATCAGTTTTGCGACTAAATCTGACAAGTTGAATATTCCTTGTCCAAAACCGATCAATTCAGTTCCAATAAGTGGCTGTGTCACAAACTTTGACTCTGTCAAAGTTGAAGATTGTGATGATGCATCCGATGATGAAAATATTAAAAAAGAAAAACAAAAATTGTTTTTAAATTTGAAAGAAAAATTTAAGAAAACTGTTTTGCAATCGACCGAAAAAGGTGAATGTTCTAAGCAAAAGCCTTTGAAGAAGAAAGCAGAACAGAAACAAAAAGATAATAAAAGTTCATCGGATCGATCATCCAATCAAAAACAAAAATTACAAAAAGTAAAAAATGAAAACTCAAAAACTGTTGGTAATAAGTGGTGCAGGTCAGACCACAGTGCTAAAGTGTCAAATCCAGCAAAGTTGAGGAAGGAATATCACCAGGCCAAACAGTGTTACGACTTGAGTGTTTGGTACAACGGTGATAACTGGTACGATAACAGAATGTGTTACAGCTGCGGCTATCATGGACACATTGCTGTTAATTGTCAGTACTGGAGATATGAGATCAGGAGGTGCTATAACTGCAACATCAAAGGTCATATTGCCCGAGATTGCCCGAGGAGATCAATGGGAAGATCAAGGGTTATGTCTCAGAAAGTGGCAAGAATTCCAGTCAAGGTCAAGCCCGAAGAACTAAAAGTTCGAGAACCAAAAGTTCAACAACCGAAAGTTCTAGAGACGAAAGTTAAACTTTCTCAGGGGCAGAAAGACCGATTGAGGAAGAAGAGAAAGAAAGCGAGAGAATATCTCGAGAAGATTTTCTCCTCGGGTTCACCGGACAAAAAGATTAAAAGTTCTGATGAATCAACTCCCTCAGCTGCAACAACAAGCAAAAAGAATTCATCAGATACAAATCTGAGGACAAAAGAGGAGAAGAAGAAGGAAAAGGTCGGCGATGAATCTGACAGATCAAAGTCGGACAAGCCACCTGCAGGCAATGATTCTGGTATGGTAAAACCAGAGGAGCCATTGGTTGAGGTAAAAGTTGAGAATTCTAGTTTAGCAATTGTTGAGCAAGAATTCAAAATCACCCAAGGGCAGTCAGGCTTGGGTGAAATTGTTTAAATAGAAAAACCTGACTTGCCGGAGATCCCAAGATGGTATCGTGGATCATGAATCGGCACATTTCTTGAGAAATTTCAGTTTGGTGATTTTTCGATTTACATGTGGTAAATCAGGGACATTAATTTGTACTTGATTTTCTACTGATGGTTTATGGTAAACTGGAAATGATATATCTTTAAAATGTTTGAAGAAAACAAAATGAAGAGATAACCCCGAATCTAAAAATGGTTGGAACACAAACTAATTTTTTCGGAAAAACCATTTTGATTGAAACAAACTTAAGTGTTTTGAAATCATTATGGGAAAATAGTTTGTTGTGAGGGGGAGTTCTGATTGTTTTTGCACGAGAATGGTGAATTGAGGTAATTCATATAATGTTGTCAAGTTTCTTGTATAGTTTGTTTTCAATTTTTCCTCAGAAAATCAAAATTGAAACATATTTTGATTTTATGGGGAGTAAGAAAATTTTGAAAAATTTAAAAAAATTGAAAAAAATGAAAATGAGTTCTGTTGCAAAAAGAGGAGATGATAGTACATCGGTGGACTATCACAGCATGCTAGAGATTTGTAAAGACAAAATTGTTTTTAAACAAGTCTTACTAATGATGTGTCAGTAGGCTTCACACAGTTAGTAAATTGTATTCGAGATATAAACATAAATTCAAACTTACTTATTTTGTGGGGAACACTATTTGGATATATAGGTAACCCCTGAAATCTCGTTTGAAAGGTTTCTTATTCTGAAATACTAGGTTCTTGTACTCAAATGATGTCTGGGGTATTATTCTGGGACTTCTGCTGAACGGTGGTTCTGACCTAGTCCCTGGCTAATACTTTCTTCATATGCTTGAAACATAGCATAAAGCCCTCAGCTGATTAGACAATAAAATTGATGATCAGTTGTTGTAGCTGAAAAGATCCTCTAAAGGGGACCCACTGCTAAGTCGAAGCTGATATCTCTCTGCTGAACGGAAGTTCTGACCTGAGATCCCTCAGTTCTCGCATTTTTCCCCTAATTTATATACAGATATCATTTGTAGTTATACTTACCTGTAAATCAGAATATTGAGATCTGGATACGGGAGTATATTCAAGAGGTGGGACACTCAAATAAGTCTAAGTTCTAAAACATTAAATACGTATCTTGAATCAATTGAAAATTTGTGTAGAGGTTTAAGTGGACAACAATACTGACAATCAGAAGTAAATTTGTTTTTAACATTTGCTGATTAATCAAGATCAACGGTGTTGGTGATATGTCTCAAAAAACCGATATGATCCTCTTGCACAATCTCTCAAAAATAGTGTTCATTTTTGTATTTCATTAAATTCAAAAATCCAAAAATATTGTATTTTTGTTTGATATTTGAAAACTTCAAAAAGATTTTCGACAACAGAGTGTGAAGAACTGATTTTCGACATTTCAAGTGCTAAACATGTTGAAATTTTGGTTTGGGAGAGTATGTTAAATTGTGAAGATTTGAAATGCAAATTTGGTTCATTAACTTGATGAATAAGTTGAATGGTAACCTACAGTTTGATCTTCATAATTCTTCTTATATGATTTGTTGATTCATTAAGTTGAATTGAAAATTGTATTAGTTTGTAATAGTATGGTTGAGTTTTGCAGGTTTCTGATCCTGTTGCTACGAATAGCCAGGAGACACATCAGAACCAGAGAAGATCTTAAACAGAGAAAGCCAGGAGTTGATTTCAATGGTGATAACGATTTCCAGACAGAGATCCCAGCATGATGATAGGGGGAGTCTGATGAAAGTTAGAGCCAGAGAATGATCCAGGCATGTGATTCCAAGAAGAAATTATTGAAGAAAATTTGATTCCAGGCAGAGTTCCTGAAGAAGACCGAACAAGAGTGAAGAGCTGGAAATGATTGAAGACTCTCACTGAAGATTCCGTCAACATCCAAGGGGGAGTTTGTTAGTGCAGTTGTCTGTCGACTACATCTTTGTTCGAGTCTTAGAGAGAGAGAAAGACAAGTCGTTACGAGTTTCACTACGAGATTGACTACGGCAATATCCAAGGGGGAGATTGTTGATGCATATTTTGTCTATCGCCTTCGTCAATCCGAGTCGTAGTGAAAAGCCGGAAGGAATCAAGTGCATAACGTCATATTTAGTTAGAAATGGCAAGGTGGCAAACTTGTAATTAATGTGAACTTTCATTAAAAGCCTTGACCATATAAATAGGGTGGTATGTCATAGTTTTAGTAAGTTCTTGATAGACTTTTGGATAAGACATGGAGAAGACTTTCTAGAGAGAGAAAGTAGAGAGAGAAAGTTGTATATTTGTGATTCTTGTATCGATCTTGTCAAATTCAGCAACGGAATCACATTAGAAGTACGTTATCGTGTGTTCGGTCACGTTCGTTCACGGATTCCGCACGTGAAACGTTCGTTACGCAATCGAACGGTGCCAAAACCGGTCCTACATCGTGGTGATTGATTGTTCGTTGGAAGGCTCCACGAAGATTCCATTCTTCGTGGGCCTGGTGACTGTTCGTGAGCCCAGTAACCTTCTTCGTAGGGTTACTGGGTGTTGGGCCTATAAATACAAACACTTGTTTCACAATTTAGCAAGAGAGTCCCTGTGAAGTTGTAAGCATTGTGTGTATGTGTTGTACTGATTCTCTTCACTTAATCAAAGCTTGTGAATCTTTGGTTACTTGTGTTTGCTTCATTTTGCTTTGGTTAGCCTAACTACGTGGATTCCGCACTCATTTTTGTGTTAATAAACAAGGAAGTAGGTTATCTTGATCCTCCAAGTGGACCTACAAGTGGTATCAGAGCTTTGCCTCTCTTCCTTGTTTAAAACCAAGCAAAACCTTGTGTTTGAGCAAGTTGTGAAGTTTCTTGAAGTTGTTTTTGTGTTTGAAAACAAGAAAATTAAGTTTTTCCAGAAAAAAGTGTTTAAAAACTTAGTTAAAACCTATTATTTGAAGATAATTTTTACAAAAACCCAGTTAAAACACATGGAGACATATTAGGACTTTGTTTTTCTTAAAATTTCTTGCAAAATTTGAGTTCGTCAAACTTTTCGGCGAGTCGTTTAACCGGAAAAGTCACCGGAATTTGGTTGGTAGGGATAAGATTCAAAAAGATTTGCTGAAAAAGGTAAGATTTCGAATGTTTGTTTTTAACTAAGTTAGGATATCCAACTACCATTTTTCTTAAAATCAGAAAGAGTAAGTTACTGTAAAAAGGGGAATCTCACCAACCACTGCATGAAGAATTGTGTACACGAACAATCAGTTGGCAAAGAATCGGCTGGACGAAGGATCATTCTTCGTGGTTGATAAGTCTCATGAAGAATCAAGTCTTCGTGGTTCTATTTTCCAACGAAGAATAAGAATCATAGTCTTCGTGGGTTTTCTAGTCAATGAAGAATCATAGTCTTCGTGACAAGTGTTGTTCATAGACCTAATTCTTTGTTGACCATTGTTCGTGGACAACTCCTTGTGATTTTCTCAGAGATTTTATAACTTTGTCAAAAACTTACAGATTTGTGTATTAACTTAAATCGTCTTTTATAAAACTTCATAATGAATTCAAGTCCTTGGAATTTGTCACACCCCTTTCTGCGGCGGAAGCACGAGGTGTGATCATGAAAGGTTCTCATTGCATACGAAAGGTAAACATACTACATGCTCGTAAAAATAACTTCAAATACCAAACATTTCATATTTTGAAAACATAAGTTAGCGTTTACATCGCGAGATAGCATAAAGCATTGTCTTAAAAAGTTTACAACTTTATTTAAAGATAAACACAAGCGACATCCACAAGCATGAGTAAAGCCGCGCGCACATCCACTTCTAGTTACCTGAAATACATGTGAGTTTTGAAAAATGTCAACATAATGTTGGTGTGAATTCATGCAGTGATTGTTTTGAATGTTTAAATACTTGAATGAAAACATAGTATGAAACTTGTAGAATGTATGAATGTTTGAATGTAACTTGTAAAACGTATCTGTAACTGTGTACTATGATTGTTTGAATGTGTGAGATCGCTAGTGGTTTGCAAGGCCACTAGCATATGTCACGACATAGGAAGTCACCAAACCTAGGCATTTTTGTCTACTTTGACTGAGACACAGAAGCACTCATTGGTAGAAGTAGGCCAAGAGTGGGGTTGCCTGAAACCCATTAGATCTAACCTTTTGTTCCGCAGTCTAAATGTATATGTTGATTAATGGTGCTTATGGTACCCTATTCGAGACATGGTCTAGAATATTTCACTTGAATGTTTTCTTACCCATCATATCACATGTAAACATTGTAAAATCGGTAACATGTATTTCACCCCGAAGTGTAAAACAAAAACAGTTTAAAGAAAAGGGGGAGCATGAACTCACAACTTTGCGTTCCTTGCGTCGTAAACTTCACCGGTTTTGCTTATAATGCGTCGCGACCTAAACGTGTTTTATTGTCGTTAGTCACTAGACTTGTATCGCACAAGCACAAGTCACTATCTTTTGTATATGTATTGTTGTGTTAAAAATATTTTATATTTTTAACTATGCATCTTACTTATATTATTTTCCCAAAAATTAATATAACTATCTTGTATTTTGCACCCGAATTATGTATCTTGTATGTTGTATGTGTATTTTTGTGTTTTTACTTCTCATGAGTATTTAGTGTATTTTCAAGTGCTAATACACTAGCACGTATAATACATACTACATACACTTAGCACAAAGTTTGGTGATCGAATAATATATATATTTTTTCTCAAAATAATGTCAAATTTTTAACCTTGACGAAATCATCGTTTCTTAATTCAAAAATTAGGGAAACCTTGGTAAATACCTTGATATACATTTTTAGGGAATAAGTTTCTCAAAACTTATATATTTTTCTAAGTGTCAAAATTTATAAAAATTTTGACAGAGTTTCCCCGAAAAATGGAGGTTTCCCATGTTTTCAAAACATGTGTTTATTTTCTTTTTAAATCATCAGTAACATCAACAACATCAACAACAATCATCAACAATATACGCTAATTTTTCTATTTCATGAACTTGAAAATTTATAAAAATGTGTAGTAACTTACTAGGGTATTTAGTAAGTGTTGTTACTCTTTAAAGTGTGTTTGTTTCCTTAAAAGCTTCATTTTTAAAGAATTTAGTTCTTTACAACTTGTGACCATATTTTCTAAAAATACTACTTCTTGTATTTTTCTTGTTACACATGTGTATCTTTACTTTATTAACCACCAAAAATAAGGTTTATTTGTTTAAGAACCAAGATTAAGTAAAACTTGTATTTTTAACTTGGTTCTTTTGAAAAACCACTCATGGATATTTAGATCTACAAGATTATAACTCATTTTGATCTTTATTTTACAAGAAAACATTTATTTTCATTCAAGTTCATGACTTTAGTGAGGATGATCCATAACCTTTAACATGTTCATCCTCTCATCTTGCTAGATTATGTTTCTAATCATGATCTAGCAAGATTACATGATGATCAACATCATTTCTACCAACACACAATAACCAACAATCATAAGCAAAACAACACAATAACAACTTAGTTTCTTCATAACCCATGCTTATGTTCAAGTTTACTTCTTATGTATCTTAGTGTTTTTCATGATTAACCTTATAAATCTTCTTTTAACCACTTAAAATAGAAGTAAAATGGAAAGATCAAGACTCTTACCACTAGCACAAGGCTAGGGATGATCAAGAGGACAAATGAAGTGGATAAAAGCAATCGATGGAGGTTCTTCAACTTTTGATGCTTCCCACCTTCTTATCTTTGCTTGTTACACCTTAGGAATGTTTTAGGATACTTGGGAACTTGCTAGAAAAATGATGGTGAATCTAGGGGGTGTTGGTCGTAGCTATGATGGAAGATAAGAAGAAGTTTTGGTGTTTGTAAGTGATAAGTGATTTGTGTTATGTTCCATTGGTTTATAAAAGGGATTTTCCAACATAATCTTTCTTAGAGATTCTTTGGCTCATGTCTTCCATACAAAGCAAGTTTTGTTGATGCAGATTTTGTGTCCGATGCTTGTCGAATAGATTAGATTTTATTTTACATTGAATATGTAACAGTTAGTGAAACGGTCAAACGAATGTGTATTGACCCGCTCGTTTGAAGTGGTCAAACGAGAGGGTTATGTGTTTGACCGTATGTGTGTGCAAGTGAAATGGGTGTGGGTATAAATACCACCCTTCTCTTACATTTTCACTTGAGAGAGTTAGAATGGGTGAGCTCATTTGAGAGAGTTTACAGTGAGCTTTATTGTGTGTGGGGGAGAGATCACCACTTGGTCTCTCCCTGGATGTATACTCCTTTGGTATTAGTTCGGTTATCATGTAATCGGGCCGACTTGTAATGTTTTACTACCGATTAATACAAAGAAGTGTTTGTTTATCCATCTCTAATCTCTCCCGTCTTGAGCAAATCTCACACTAATCACGGTTTCGGTCCCGAAACACGGTCCTACAATTGGTATCAGAGCCATGGTGCCCGATTTAGTAAATCTAACAGTTTACTAAGTCACATGTGCTCTAGATCTATGATTTTAGTAGTTTTTGTTCAAGATGTAAAAAATGGTGAAATAAGAAAAACCCAGATTTGAACCCGCATATGCAGATCTGTGATGGAACGGACTGTACAAAAGGTTTGGGTTTTGTATTTCACACTAGAAAATCAAGTTATCATCATCAAATATCATATATACAATGTTTTTATACAAATCTGCAAAAGAACAGTACACTGTGTTCTTGAAGAAGTGGTGGCGGCTGTTAAGAAATTTTATGGTTTCCGACGAAACCCCACTACCCATGACGAAACGAAACCCTTCGGCGAAACCCTCTGTTGAGTCGTTTCGTCAGACATACACTTTCATCGTCCCCCAATGAGTTTTGTCGGTTCCTTACTTTCGTCGACTGAAACTGGGTTTCGATGAAATTAGCGGTTGATGTCGGCTATTTGGAGTTGATCGGAGTTTGAATCTCCGATGAAGATGTCGGCTGCTACTGATTGTTTATCGATGAAGAAGTCTTGGGTATCACCGATGAGAGAGACAGAGATGGAGATGTTGGCGGAGAGAGAGAGGTCAGATCATGTAGCGGCTGATAAACAAGATTAGGGTTGTTTGACTTTTGGGTTTTAGTAAGTGCTTTCAAATGAGATGGGCTGTATATGCACGATGGCAACATTATTTGGGCCTATTTGTTTTGACAATTTCTATTTGGGCCAATCTTAAAGATTGTTACTGCAAGTTGGTGGCACATGGTGGTTGATGATGTGCTGTGATTTTGATGTCGGCTGGATGTATTTTGCGCAAATAGAGAATGGAAACAATTAACAAAAAAGATAATGGTGGTTGACTCGTTGAATGTAAGCTGGGTTATTTGTGGAGTGGGATCGGTGTTCGCCAAGTTTATCTATTTTTTCGACGCCAAATTCGTACGGGTTCTGGATGATGCGGCATGATGAAAACAAAAGATGATGATATTTTGAAAAATGTGGGGTAGTCACGGTTACCGATGCGAACGTCAAACTTGGTGACTTGACTACTATGAGCCAAAAACAAAAACGGTATGTTCACTTCCGTATGTCAATATTTATGATTGTTATCGGTTATTCGAAAATGTTCGAAAGCATTTTGTTTATTGTCATATTCTTGCATTTGAAAACGAACGTATGAATCTGGAATGTGAATACCGGTCCTAACGAGTTCACAATGTCTTTGGAGGGATACAAGTCGGATCCTACGGGGTACTAGGCGAAATTTCTTTATCAACTAGAATATGCAACGAAGAAATCTTTTTGTTTATTGTCATATTCTCGCATTTGGTAACGAATGAATGAACCTAGAATGTCAATACCCGTCCTAACGAGTTCACAAATTCTTTGGAGGGATACAAGTCGAATCCTACGGGGTACCAGGGGACGTTCTTATTCAACTAGAATATGCAAAGAAGAAAGTCATTTTCGTGATTTTTCGAACAACCGAGAACATTCAATGAAGATTGATGACAGTTCCGCTCAGTAGAGGGAATTGGTGAACATTTGAAGATAAATTCTACTAAGTGGAGAGAATTTGTCATGTGAAATTGACGACAGTTTCTTTGAGGTGGAGAGTATCTGTTAAGGTTTAGATATCTTACCAAAGAAATGGGGGAATAAAAAAAAAATTCAAATATTGAATTTCTTCGGTAAATTTCTAAACACAATCACAGGTGGTAGAATTTGTGATTTTCTGGTGATACAAACGGTTCTGCTTGAAATGTTTTGCACAGACACATATTTGAGGATTTTAATTAATTCTCCAGCCAGCGTAAAGAGTTTTGCATGGAAACATACAAGTATCTAAAGTCGACAGTAGTTTCAAGGCGTTGTTTACTGAAGATCTAGGGGAATCTTTATGAAAGTTGATAGTTCAAGGCTGAAGACCTGTAGGATTCGGTTTTGGGTATGATGTTTCTTTGGGATTTTATAGGGATCTTGGGGTAACTCAGTTCGTTGAGTTTGCAAACGATGTACTTGGTCAAGCTGACTTCCTGAGTACTGATGCTGAAGATCCGTAGTGCATTACGTGGTCAACTTCACAAAAGCGAGACAATGAGATCTGGATGTAGTTCAACTAAGCGTGCCATTTGGTTGAGCTTGCAAGGGATACACTTGGTCTAGCTGACTTTCCTGAGTGTTGATGCTGAAGATTAAAGTGCATTACTTGGTCGATTCCACAAAGACGGTTTACAGAAGACAGTTCACCAGAAATCTCTATCAGTGTAGTATGCTTGTATGAAATAGAGTTATTATGACAAGATCAAGACTTGATGTAGTTCTTAAAAGAATGGAACCCTTATCAAATGCCGGTTGGAGTATTGGAAGATCAGCGGAAGATCGGTCAATTGAGGAAATTGCACAACACCCAACACGGATACGCGTACTTTAAGGGGGGAATATTTTACAAGGAGTGTCAAGATACTACTTACCTGGATCATCGGTCAAGGGGGAAATTGTTAACACAGAGAAGATGAATACTTGACTGAAGATCGATTGCAATTGCCAATGGGGGGGGGGGGTTTGTTGGTTTGATTTCAATTGGATGTTACAAGTTTTAGTTAGTTATAATTCAAGTATTAGTATGGTTGTATGATTACTAGTTGCTATATTGTGTGTTATGATGTTTGGGGACCATAACTAGCGTAATGTTAAAACAATGCTTCTAATATTATTATGAAGTTACGGGTAATGTTCGGTTGTTCGGTTAGATACTGGTTCGTTAAAGTGCTAAATTGCACCGTTTGGTGTCTTTTATGTACCCTTTTGTAACCCTTTTAATTCCCGACACTTAGGGAAGTATTCTGGATGATAAAACGTAATTTCTGCATGATATTTATATGTTTAAAAGCTGATTTGAGCTGAATTTAATAGAATTCTGCACTTAAAGTGCGTTTCTGGTGCTTCTTAGTGCGTATTTTTGCTTCCGTAATGTCTCTATATATAAACCCTTGTATGTACTCTTGGGTTTTAATGTATTCTTGTTGTTGGACCTACACCTAGGCTCCAATTTTATTGTCTGACTGCTTTATGCAGAATTGTTGACACGATGTGTCTTACCGGTGAGTTTACTAGTATTTCTGACGCAACGCTCTTGTTAATGCATAAGCAATATTTAGTAGTATAAAAGGTGCATGAATTCACTTGTATTGTATGAAATCAGGTAATGTTGACATTAAAGCATGTAATTGCAGTCATTTAATGATAATTAGAATGTACAGAAATTACCGGTTTTGTGCCAGTTGTCACAGTCTCCCCCTGTTGAAAGAATTTCGTCCCGAAATTCAGGCTAAACTAACTCTCGCAGGAGTCTTCTTGAACATGTGGGGATGCTTTTCTTTGAACTGGTCTTCACGTTCCCACGTGTACTCGGGTCCGTGCTTAGAGTTCCAACGTACTTTGACAAGCTTGACACTACTCTTTCTGGTCTTGATGACTTTCCAGTCTGTAACCTCAACGGGTTGTTCTGTAAACCGAAGGGTGTCGTCAATATGCACTTCATCCGCAGGGATGATCATGCTTTCTTGTGTTGGACTCTTCTTGAGGTTGGATACATGGAACGTATCATGTACTCCATTAAGTTCTTTCGGTAATTCCAACTTGTATGCTATGGTACCAATCCTTTCTAAGATCTTGAATGGTCCGATGTATCGTGGATTCAGCTTTCCATGTTTTCCGAATCGCACTACGCCCTTCCAGGGCGAGACTTTTAGCAAAACTTTGTCTCCCACCTCGAACTCTAATGGTTTTCGTCTTCGATCAGCGTAGCTCTTTTGTTGATCTCGAGCCGCCTTAATGCGTTCTCGGATTTGCCTAATCTTGTCGGTTGTCTCTTGTACAAGTTCAGGACCAACCATATGCTTATCTCCAGTGTCTACCCAACATAATGGCGATCGGCACTTGCGGCCATACAGAGCTTCGAACGGTGCAGCTTTTATGCTCGTATGATAACTTTTATTGTAGGAAAACTCAACTAAAGGTAGATGAGTATCCCAGCTGTCGCCTAGGTCCATAACACATGCGCGAAGCATATCTTCTAACGTTTGTATGGTTTGTTCGCTCTGGCCGTCTGTTTGCGGATGGAATGCCGTGCTTAGATCTAGCTGAGATCCAAAGGCTTCCTTAAAGGATTGCCAGATTCTTGAGACAAAGCGTCCATCTCTGTCCGAAATGATTGAGATAGGCACTCCATGATGCGTCACAATTTCTTTTAGGTATATCTCAGCAAGCTTTCCAGTGTTATCCTTCTCTCGGATTGGTAGGAAATGCGCAGACTTCGTTAACCGATCAACTATTACCCATATCATATCGTTCCCTCTAGGGGTCCTGGGTAATTTCGTTATGAAGTCCATCGAGATTTGCTCCCACTTCCACATGGGAATCTCTGGTTTTTTGTAGTAGGCCAGACGGTTTCTGATATTCAGCCTTAACCTTAGCACAGGTTAGGCACTTTCCAACGTAGACAGCAACATCGCTTTTAAGTCTCGGCCACCAATAGTATTCTTTTAAGTCTTGATACATCTTGTCTGTTCCTGGATGGATCGAGTATCTCGATTTATGCGCTTCATCAAGGATGACTTCTCGTAGGCCACCATAGAGCGGAACCCATATAAGTTTCTTAAAGTATAAAGCTCCCTCTTCATTTGGCGCCATGTACTTCAATGCACCCCGGAGGTATTCAGCTTTACGGTTTTCCATCTTCAGGGCTTCTTGTTGTGCGTCACGAATACGTGAAGTGAGGCTCGTTTGAATAGTCATTTCCGATGCTCGAACCCTTAGGGTCTTAACCCTTTCTTTTCGACTTAATGCGTCCGCTACAACGTTTGCCTTTCCAGGATGGTACTTAATCTCACAGTTGTAATCGTTTAGCAACTCGACCCATCACCGCTGGCGCATGTTCCATTCCTTCTGATCAAGTATGTGTTGCAGGCTTTTGTGATCTGTGAAGATTGTACATCGAGTACCATATAGATAATGTCGCCAGATCTTCAAGGCGAATACCACCGCACCTAGTTCCAAGTCGTGAGTGGCATAGTTTCTTTCATGAACCTTCAATTGTCTTGAAGCGTAAGCGATGACTTTTTGGCGTTGCATGAGCACGAAACCCAAACCTTGTCGTGAAGCGTCGCAGTATACCACGAAGTCTTCTGTGCCTTTGGGTAATGATAGTATCGGTGCATCGCATAGCTTATTCTTGAGTAGTTGGAAGGCTTCTTCCTGTTTGTCACCCCAATCGTACCTTTTATCTTTCTGTGTAAGGGTTGTTAGCGGTTGTGTTATTTTTGAGAAATTCTCAATAAACTGTCGATAATAGCCCGCTAAACCCAAAAATTGACTAACTTCAGTTGGGGTTTTGGGGGCTTCCCAATTCTTTATTGCTTCAGTCTTGGATGGGTCTACATGAATGCCCTTCTCGTTCACGACATGACCAAGAAATTGGACTTCGCGAATCCAGAATTCGCACTTTGAGAACTTCGCATAAAGTTTCTCTTTCTTCAGTAGTTCCAAAATGGTTCTGAGATGTTGCTCATGCTCTTCTTTCGTTCGCGAGTAGATCAGGATATCATCGATAAATACAATCACGAATTTATCGAGATATGGTTTGCATACGCAGTTCATCAGATCCATAAATACCGCTTGTGCGTTCGTCAGTCCAATGGCATCACAAGAAACTCGTAATGGCCATAGCGTGTTCTGAATGCAGTCTTTGGTACGCTTTCCTCTTGTAACCTTAGCTGATGGTATCGAGATCGAAGATCGATCTTGGAATAGTAGCTTGACCCTTTCAACTGATCAAATAAGTCATCAATCCTCGGTAATGGGTACCGATTCTTGATAGTGAGCTTGTTCAGTTCTCTGTAATCGATACACATCCACAGAGTCCCATCCTTTTTCTTCACGAACAATACTGGAGCTCCCCAGGGCGAGAAGCTTGGCCTTATAAATCCTTTATCCAACAACTCCTGAAGTTGTGTAGATAGTTCTTGCATTTCGGATGGCGCAAGCCGATAGGGTGCCTTGGCTACAGGAGCGGCTCCTGGAACCAAGTCTATACAGAATTCGACTTGTCGTTGCGGAGGGAGTCCTGGCAGATCTTCGGGAAAGACATCAGGGAATTCTCTCACCACAGGAATGTCTTCGATTTTCGGCTCCACAACCTTCTTATCTACAACGTGCGCTAGGAAAGCGACACATCCTTTCCTTAAGCACTTTTGTGCCTTCATACAACTGATGATTCGCAGAGGCGCATCTCGTTTTTCTCCATGTACGATGAGAGTTTCATCATTCGCCAAAGGGATGCGAATGATTTTCTCATGACCAATAACTTCAGCTTTGTTCTTGGACAACCAATCCATTCCGACCACTACATCGAAGCTACCCAATTGAATAGGTAAGAGGTCGATGCTAAATCTTTGTTCACTAAGTTCTAGTGTGCAGCCTCCAACAACTTCGCCCGATTCAACAAGTTTACCATTGGCTAGCTCTATAGAATAAGGAATATCTAATCTTCTAGATTCTATTCCAAGCATGCGTTTAAATTCCACAGACATGAAGCTATAGTCGGCACCAGTGTCAAATAATATGGATGCAAAGTGATTGTTAAGGAGAAACGTACCGGTGACCACGTTAGGGTCCTCGCGCGCGTTCCTTGCTCCAATCACAAATGCTCGAGCCTGAGCATTATTTCTCTTTGGGTAGTCTTTCATGAAATGCTCATTGCTTCCACAGCTGAAGCATCCTTGGTTTTGCCCAGGTTCATTTTCAACCCGGTTATTGTTGCAATTTCCATTTCCACCATCGTTCCCCATTTCCAGCACCGTTACGGTTTCCATTCCCATTCCTATTACCATTACCATTGCGGCCTCCAATACCTTTACCCCAACAATCCTTGGTATGGTGGCCTGACTTTCCATAGTTCTCGCACTTCCCAAGGCGACAATTTCCCACATGGTGAAAGCCACAGCGGTTACACTTGGCCAGAGTGCCCTGATATTTCTTAGCTCCAGACTCATTAGCAGCTGCGAAGGTTTTTGCCTCCCTAGGTGGGTTAGTGTCACGCTTCTTGTTGGAACCCTTATTGTTACGAGTTGCTTGATTCAGGTTTGCATGTTTCCTATTCTTGTCACCGGACGACTCAGCATGCGTCTTGGTCTTTTCATTAGGGTTCAGCGATAGCTTCTTCATTCGGACAACATCTTCAGTAAGGCTGACAGCCAGAGTTACAGCCTCGGTGATTGTTGCGGGTTTGGCCGAAGTTACCAAACTGCAAAATTCCGGGGCCAATCCCCAGATGTAGTGTTCAACGCGCTTAAATTCCGGAGTCACCATATAGGGGATCACCCTAGACAAATCATGGAACCTTCGAGTATACCCAGTGATGTCAGCACCTTCCATAGTCAAGTGCTAGAACTCAGTCTCCAACCTTTGGAGTTCAGCACGTGAGCAATACTTCTTTCTCATTCTTTCTTTTAGCTCATCCCAAGTTAAGCCATAAGCGGCAGCATCACCCAGAGTTTGAACTTGCAAGTTCCACCACGTCAGAGCTTCATCGACAAACAACCCAGTAGCAAAAGTGACTTGCTAATCCGCGGTACACTTGCTCATGCGGATAGTGGCTTCAGTCTTTTCCGTCCAGCGTACAAATGCCACTTCTCCTCTAGTGCCATCGTAGTTCAGTGGTTTGCAGTCGAGGAACTGTTTGAAGGTGCAGCCTTGAGCTGCGTTTCCTCCAGACGAATCTCCATGTCCGTTACGCCTAGCATTTCTTGGTCCTCCACTGTCTTCCAGTAGAGCGTTCAACTCTTCAGCAGTCTTTAGCAGTGGGGGAGGAGGAGGTTGATCACGAGCGTTCACAGCTCTTCTTGGTGCCATGTTCTGAAAGAACACAACACAATAGGGTTAGACATTTGTTTGATATCGTCATACGAGACAGTAGTAGTATATATTTATATACGCGGGCATATACCACATAAGTGACATCAAACAATCCGCGCGATGCATAAATCAATTCATACAGCAACAAGCATGTATAATTAGGTAAACACCTTACTTCACATTGGCGGTTCTTGTCTTTATACCCTAAGTCATTACTCCGAAGAGTGTATGTTTGACCCTTTTCTCGTACTGAGGGAATCTATACGTGACAAGACTTGCTGTGGTTTATGTGCACTGAATTCCATAATTATGTATGCGTCCATAATTACGTAACTCCTTGCACAATCCGCACAGTTCGTTTCATCCTCGTATTTCTTCCTACAGATAGGTCACTGTTTTCAGGCAAAGTCACATATACGTATGACATTCTACTTCTAGTATACGTATACACATAATTGCAAGTAATTCAAAATCACAGACAAGTGCTACTCTAGTGCACCCTAAGTCTCGTAGTGTCCCTTCTTGACTCTCTGTAAACAGTTTCAGGTAGTGGATGTCGCGGGAAGTATTATGCAATGAGAAACCTTTTTGAAAATTGTTTTCGTGATAGGATCCTAGAGATTATAGACTAGAATCGAGAAGGAATCCTGGTTCACTACAATCGCAGCTCTGATACCAATCTGTCACACCCCTTTCTGCGGCGGAAGCACGAGGAGTGATCATGAAAGGTTCTCATTGCATACGAAAGGTAAACATACTACATGCTCGTAAAAATAACTTCAAATACCAAACATTTCATATTTTGAAAACATAAGTTAGCGTTTACATCGCGAGATAGCATAAAGCATTGTCTTAAAAAGTTTACAACTTTATTTAAAGATAAACACAAGCGACATCCACAAGCATGAGTAAAGCCGCGCGCACATCCACTTCTAGTTACCTGAAATACATGTGAGTTTTGAAAAACGTCAACATAATGTTGGTGTGAATTCATGCAGTGATTGTTTTAAATGTTTAAATACTTGAATGAAAACATAGTATGAAACTTGTAGAATGTATGAATGTTTGAATGTAACTTGTAAAACGTATCTATAACTGTGTACTATGACTGTTTGAATGTGTGAGATCGCTAGTGGTTTGCAAGGCCACTAGCATATGTCACGACATAGGAAGTCACCAAACCTAGGCATTTTTGTCAACTTTGACTGAGACACAGAAGCACTCATTGGTAGAAGTAGGCCAAGAGTGGGGTTGCCTGAAACCCATTAGATCTAACCTTTTGTTCCGCGGTCTGAATGTATACGTTGATTCATGGTGCTTATGGTACCCTATTCGAGACATGGTCTAGAATGTTTCACTTGAATGTTTTGGTACACATCATATCACATGTAAACATTGTAAAATCGGTAACATGTATTTCACCCCCGAAGTGTAAAACAAAAACAGTTTAAAGAAAAGGGGGAGCATGAACTCACAACTTTGCGTTCCTTGCATCGTAAACTTCACCGATTTTGCTTATAATGCGTCGCGACCTAAACGTGTTTTATTGTCATTAGTCACTAGACTTGTATCACACAAGCACAAGTCACTATCTTTTGTATATGTATTGTTGTGTTAAAAATATTTTATATTTTTAACTATGCATCTTACTTATATTATTTTCCCAAAAATTAAGATAAGTATCTTGTATTTTGCACCCTAATTATGTATCTTGTATGTTGTATGTGTATTTTTGTGTTTTTACTTCTCATGACTATTTAGTGTATTTTCAAGTCCTAATACACTAGCACGTATAATACATACTACATACACTTAGCACAAAGTTTGGTGATCGAATAATATATATATTTTTCTCAAAATAATGTCAAATTTTTAACCTTGACGAAATCATCGTTCCTTAACTCAAAAATTAGGGAAACCTTGGTAAATACCTTGGTATACATTTTTAGGGAATAAGTTTCTCAAAACTTATATATTTTTCTAAGTGTCAAAATTTATAAAAATTTTGACAGAGTTTCCCCGAAAAACGGAGGTTTCCCATGTTTTCAAAACATATGTTTATTTTCTTTTTAAATCATCAACAACATCAACAACAATCATCAAAAATATACACTAATTTTTCTATTTCATGAACTTGAAAATTTATAAAAATGTGTTGTAACTTACTAGGGTATTTAGTAAGTCTTGTTACTATTTAAAGTGTGTTTGTATCCTTAAAAGCTTCATTTTTAAAGAATTTAGTTCTTTACAACTTGTGACCATATTTTCTAAAAATACTACTTCATGTATTTTTCTTGTTACACATGTGTATCTTTACTTTATTAACCACAAAAAATAAGGTTTATTTGTTTAAGAAGCAAGATTAAGTAAAACTTGTATTTTTAACTTGGTTCTTTTGAAAAACCACTCATGGATACTTAGATCTACAAGATTATAACGCATTTTGATCTTTATTTTACAAGAAAACATTTATTTTCATTCAAGTTCATGACTTTAGTGAGGATGATCCATAACCTTTAACATGTTCATCCTCTCATCTTGCTAGATTATGTTTCTAATCATGATCTAGCAAGATTACATGATGATCAACATCATTTCTACCAACACAAAATAACCAACAATCATAAGCAAAACAACACAATAACAACTTAGTTTCTTCATAACCCATGCTTATGTTCAAGTTTACTTCTTATGTATCTTAGTGTTTTTCATGATTAACCTTATAAATCTTCTTTTAACCACTTAAAATAGAACTAAAATGGAAAGATCAAGACTCTTACCACTAGCACAAGGCTAGGGATGATCAAGAGGACAAATGAAGTGGATAAAAGCAATCGATGGAGGTTCTTCAACTTTTGATGCTTCCCACCTTCTTATCTTTGCTTGTTACACCTTAGGAATGTCTTAGAATACTTGGGAACTTGCTAGAAAAATGATGGTGAATCTAGGGGGTGTTGGTCGTAGCCATGGTGGAAGAGAAGAAGAAGTTTTGGTGTTTGAAACTGATAAGTGATTTGTGTTATGTTCCATTGGTTTATAAAAAAGATTTTCCAACATAATCTTTCTTAGAGATTCTTTGTCTCATGTCTTCCATACAAAGCAAGTTTTAATAATCAAAAGAAATCAAGCAAGTGGGGCTCATGTTGGGTCCGCCAATGGGGGGGGTATGTTGGTTTGATTTCAATTGGATGTTACAAGTTCTAGTTAGTTATAATTCAAGTATTAGTTAGGTTGTATGATTACTAGTTGCTATATTGTGTGTTATGATGTTTGGGGACCATAACTAGCTTGGTAATGTTAAAACAATGCTTCTAATATTATTTTGATGTTAGTCCGGTTGTTCGGTTAGATACCGGTTCGTTAAAGTGCTAAATTGCACGGTTTAATGTCTTTTATGTACCCTTTTGTAACCCTTTTAATTCCCGACACTTAGGGAAGTATTCTGGATGATAAAACGTAATTTCTGCATGATATTTATATGTTTAAAAGCTGATTTGAGATGAATTTAATAGAATTCTGCACTTAAAGTGCGTTTCTGGTGCTTCTTAGTGCGTATTTTTGCTTCCGTAATATCTCTATATATAAACCCTTGTATGTACTCTTGGGTTTTAATGTATTCTTATTGTTGGACCTACACCTAGGCTCCAATTTTATTGTCTGACTACTTTATGCAGAATTGTTGACACGATGTGTCTTACCGATGGGTTTACTAGTATTTCTGACGCAACGCTCTTGTTAATGCATAAGCAATATTTAGTAGTATAAAACGTGAATTCACTTGTATTGTATGAAATCAGGTAATGTTGACATTAAAGCACGTAATTGCAGTCATTTAATGATAATTAGAATGTACGGAAATTACCGATTTTGTGCCAGTTGTCACAGAATTGGAGTGATAACTCAAGTACACCAAAAGATCCTTCACAATGGGTTAAAGGATTGATACCTAATAAGGAAATTACCGAACATCAATGGGCATGTGTCGCGAATCAAAACAATAGCATTCAAAATCTTATCTTAAGCGAGAGTGAAACGTGAAGCAACAATCGTCCACCAATATTGAATCACATGAACGATTATCCATCACGGAAAAGTCGTTTTCATACGTATGTTCTAGGGCAAAATACCGAATTGTGGACATGCTTTATCACACCATACAATATAGCTCTCCAAGAAGCAGGTTCCAATGCACAAGCTTTAGCGGGATTGAGCGAGAATGATAAAAAGGCTTACGATCTCGAGAAGAAAGCATTTGCTATCCTTACGCAAGCACTTCAGAAGGATATCTATCATCAATTTACGTATTATACAAGTACAAAGAACTTGTGGGACGTCTTGGAAACTAGAGGAGAAGGAAATGCTGCAACGAGAAAGATTCGTCATGATTTGTTGTTGAAGAAGGAGTTCGAAGGATTCCGGTTCATGGAAAATGAAACACTGTACGACATGGCTACTCGGTACTATCACTTGCTTGGTGAGATGCACTCATACAAGGTGTTTGCTACATAGCAAGAAATGGTCATGTATTTTGGTGATACTTTGCCACCCAAGTGGAGTCAGTTCATTGACTTGTTGAAGCATACTGGTGTTTTAGATACGGTTAGCATTTATGAATTCGTCCAAAAGCTCGAGAACAAGGATGAAGAAGAAATTCCAAAGGATAAATGACTTCCAGTTCCACAAAACCCCGAGATATACTTTGGAGGAATTAATATGGGAGTTAGTACCAATCAACAACAACCGAAGCTTCAAACTGCATTTGTATCAAGTACAAATCCTTATGGTCAACCAGTTCAATCATTTAGCTCACTTACAGATCCTTATGGAGACCGTTTGATCCAAGTGCCTATCTACCACCACCCAAACTAACACAACCCCCTGGTCCTCCCACAGATCCTTATGGAAGACCATTTGATCCAAACGCCTATCTTCCTTTTTCACAAGCTGCTCCTCAACAAACCGAACAACAACACTCTCCATTCACACAAACTACTCAACAACAACTTTGTCAACTAGCTCCTCAACAAGCCTTTTATGGGAACAACAACACTCAATCTTCAAACCCTAACACCGTCAGATTTTATACCTCAAACTTCACCAAAGTCAGTGTAGAAGGTGCTCGGGAACATATAGAGCTTCTAAACACAATGGTGAGTGCCTATTGTTGATTAGTCGCCGGTCCAATTGGGAACATTAATTTGAAAGATGAAGATTATCAACAAATAGACAGGGAGGAAATGGAACTGATGGATATTAAGTGGGCGTTTGCAAGTGCAATGAGAAGAGCTAAGGACTACATGAGAGGAACGGGTAGAAGAAGTTTGGAGAGTAAAAGGGAAACTAATTATGGTTTTGATAAAGATGCAGTTACGTGCTTTAATTGTGGTGAGAAGGGTCACTTCAAGCGGGAATGCACTCGACCCAGCAGATAAGAAAATCAAAATCCTTTCAGAAACCAGTCAAGCTCATCCAATGCCCATCAAGTGAATAATGAAAGGGGCATTGTAGCAGTTAACAATTCGCGTGACTCAAACCAGTCGGGGCCTTACAATTCAAATAGGGCATTAGTAGTTCATGCAGATGAAGGATGTGACTGGTCAGTTCAACTGGGAAATCAGGGAACGGAAGGAAATGGAGGAACTGCTTGTTATGCTAAGATCATCAAGTATATCAAGCATGTTCACAGTGAGGAGTTCTCTGAGGATGATGACAGTTCTGGTTACAGTGGTAGCTCGGATGAGGAAAGCTCCAATACTGGTGGTTATGGTTCAGATTTGGATGTTAAAGAAAATCTGGATGCTGAGGTTGACAGTTTGCTTAAGGAAGGTGAGGAACTGAAAGAAGCAGAAGAGCTTAAAAGGCAGAAATCTGTATTGGTAAGGAAAGCTGAAGTTGCATCCAAGGAAATGGAAAAGTTCTTCACTAAGGATGGATCTTTCTCTTATCAAACTGCCTTTATGGTAACTGCTAAATCTTCGACTAGAAAGGTAAACACCAAAACTTCTAGTGTATACAATGATTGTGTAAAATTGAAACGTAAGCTAGAAGTAATTACTAGTCACAATCGGGGGTTGGTAGTTGACCTTTCGAAATGTAAGGAGGCAAACATGGCTTTAACTCATAATTAAAAAGATTTCAAATCTGTTATTGAAACGCTTAAGAAAAGTGTATCTGAATTAACAAAAACAGTTTTGAACAAGCAAGCGGGTATTAATAACTATATTAATATCATTGAAGAATTAAAGAAAGAGTTAGCCATTGCCAAATGAGAGCATGATGCGATCAAGCTCAAGTTGGAGAGTTATTCTAACTCCCGATGTGTGCTTGATCATCATCGAGGTTCAGAAGCTAAAAGGAGATGTTAAGTGCATTGGGTATAAGTCATGTCCACCTCCATTGAGACACAATTATACCAAGATGCCTGCTGAGGAGGAAATGCCACGGTTTGAACCATCTGTACCTCTTAATCCCGAAAAGTTTGCAGTAGGTTTAGGGTTCAAACTGGATGATTCATCAAAGGAATCCGAAAAGACAGAAAATGTGTCTTGTGCTGTGGAACAAAGTCCTCTAATAATTGAGGATTATGTTTCGTCAGATGATGAATCTGATGATGAATCAGATGCGAGTTATCAGGATCAATCTCTTGATAAGAAGAAAGGAGTAGAAATTCCAATTGAGAATCACATCTTATGTGATCCTCCTACTCCTGTTGCCCCCGTTGTGCAATCAATTGCAAAACAAGAGATTGATTCAATCAAATTTGTGGATGAATCCGTGTCTATGTTTTCGGGAGATAATGTGTTGTATACTTTGATTGGTGATGATAAAATTTACTCAAACAAGGATTTCCCAATTAAAAATGTTAATCCATCAATGATTGAAAGAGTTTTGGAAGATTCTACCCGTAAGTTTTTGGGTAAGGTGATTCTGAGAGTTACAGTAACTCAGTGTGATCCTATTCCAAAATCTAAAGTTAGAAAACAATAGGGAATAAAATATTACCAACTAAGAAACAACCAATCGCCCCTAAAGGTAAACAATAGGAAAAACGAGCTCAACAACCTAAGTTTGAACCAAAGGGAGCTCGAAACAAGAAAAAGGGAAGGGGTGTAAAATTTGTGGCCTCGAGCAGTAGTGACAAAGTTGAGACTTTTGAAAACAAATCTAATGCTGCTTTTGTCCAACAAGTTAAAATTTTGAAACGTAACAGTGATAACAATTACACTCAACCTACAAATGGGTGTGATAATGAAGCTAGTACCTCAAGGCCTGCAAGTTCAACATCGGGACATCGATCAGAATATCCTAAATTTGTTGAAAGGATATCATGTTTTAAGTGTGGGGAATTTGGTCATATAATCAAAAATTGTACAAACCCACCAAAACCAAAGTTTGTTGAAAAAGCCCCTCCTGAAAAGGATTACCAACGTCGTCCGGTGTCACCTAAACAAGATAAACACACTGTTAAGGAACAAGAAGCAAAAAAACGACGTAAAAATGTTAAGGAAATCGAGAAAGAGTTAACACCGGATGTTGTAGAAAAGGGACCAAGTTCATCAGATTCGTCAAAACCAGAAGTTTCTAAATCTGTAAATAACAGTCAATCTGGTAAACGACAACAATCTTGGAAACCTAAAACTAGTATAGTTTCAGGGGGAGGAAAACTATTTCCAAATCATCAAGAAATAGAAATAACATTTCTTGGTGATAAGGGTCGACCCAAGACCACTAAGGCTTGGGTCCCCATCTCAAACTGATCGTGTAGTGTGTTGTGCAGGGTGTTCCAGGAAGAACTGTGAATAGTCTTTGGATTGTTGACAGTGGAGCATCCCGGCACATGACAGGTGACTTAAGGCTCCTGTACGATGTGAAAAGCATTAGGGGAGGTTATGTTGCCTTTGTTGGAGATAAAGGCGGATAAATCACTTGAGAAGGAATGATTTCCAATGGTGTTGTTAGTTTTGATAAGATCAATTATGTGCGTCAAATTGATCACAATCTTCTTAGTGTTTCGCAAATCTGTGACAAGAAGTTCACGGCACATTTTGATGCTACCGGTTGTTATGTGCTGAAACCCGGTTTCAAAATTCCCAAAGAATGGATTCTGTTGATGGCTTCAAGGATTAATGACTTGTATACTCTTGATATGAGCCAAGCTGCTACCTCGTCTACACAAGTTACATGTTTTGTCTCAAAAGCCACTGAAAAGGATTCTATACCTTTGCACAGACGTATAGGTCACATTCACTTGAGGAAAATGAACCATCTAGTGAGAAATAATCTTGTGAATGGTGTTCCAGTCAAGAGTTTTCATTTAAAAGACGTATGTGTATCGTGCCGAAAAGGAAAGCAAGCGAAGAAGTCCCATCCAATCAAGAAAGTCAACACAGTCAACATGCCTCTTGAACGTCTTCATATGGACCTCTTTGGACCTATGAAGCACAAGACTACGTTTGGAGATGCTTATTGTTTGGTAGTTACTGATGACTATTCAAGATTCTCATGGGTTATCGACGATGGCACACAAGAGTGAGACTCCGGGAATCCTCAAAAATCTGTTCATTTTACTTGAGAATTTGTACACTTTGAGAGTAAAGCTTATCAGAAGTGACAACGACACAGAATTCAAGAATCAGTTTATGGACCAGTTTTGTACTTCTAAGGGAATTCTGCATGAGTATAGTTCTCGTTACATTCCTTAACAAAATGGTGTCGCTGAGAGGAAGAACAGAACGCTTATTGAGACGGCAAGAACTATGTTAGTGGAATCAGAGCTTCCTGTTTAGTTCTGGGGGGGGGGAGGCTGTAGCTACTGCTTGTTATACTTTGAACAGGGTTCTTACTGTTAAAAGGCATGGGAAAACATGTTTCGAATTGTTACATAAAAGGAAACCGGATGTATCTTACTTAGAACCTTTTGGCGCTCCATGCACTATGATTGATCCACATGGCAAGTTTGGTCCAAGGGCTATCTGAGGTTTCTTTCTTGGGTATGCTACTCCAAATTTCAGGGTGTGGAATCTAACAACTAAAAAGATTGAGGAATGGGGTGAAGTTTGGGTTCAAAGGTACACTGAATGTGTGAGAGCTCCGGGTGCTCCTTGGATGTTTGATTATGATGGACTGTTTGATTCTTTTAATCTGCCAACTTTTGATGATGCATCTGCAGCAGCACAAATGTTACTTGAAGGTGATGCAACAGTTGACTCATCATTAGTACGACCAATTGTTGTTAAACGACAAGAGTCTGGTTCGGTTAATAATGTTGTTCAGAATGAGGAATTTGAAGATGCAGCTGATTATAATGTTTCGTTGGAAGATGATGCTAATGAAGCAACTTCAGCTCCTGTCCAAGCTCATGTTCAAGGTGTTTCTGAAGCAACTTCTCAGGTGCACGTTAAAGACAATGCTGAAGGGAATGCATCCACATCTAACGCGTCTCCAGGCATCGATTTAGTTGTTGATTTGAATATCAATAACTTGGGTATTAATGCTTGAGTTCTCGATGTTCCTGAAACTCGAATTCATGATTCTCATCCTCGGCAGAATATTATAGGAGATGTCCAACGTGGTGTGCAGATACGTAATCAGCTTCGAAGCAACAAGAATGTTCGGTTGTATTCGGCAATTAGAGAATCCGGGGAACAGAATGATTGGTCTTTCGCCTGCTATGTTTGTCAAGTTGAGCCGAAATCGTGGAAGGAGGCAATGAAAGATGATTCATGGGTAGAGGCAATGCAAGAAGAACATCAGCAGTTTCAGAAATTGGGCGTGTGGAAATTGGTTGACAGGCCCCCGAACTATAAGAAGATTGGTACTCGATGGGTTTACAAGTGCAAGAAGGATGAACGTGGTGTCGTTGTGAGAAATAAAGCGAGATTGATTGTCCAGGTTTTAATCAGGTAGAAGGCATTGATTATAATGAAGTTTATGCACCAGTGGCGCGTCTTGAGGAGATAAGGATTTTCTTGGCTTATGCGTCCTATAAGAAGTTCACTGTTTATCAAATGGATGTAAGGAGTGCATTTCGTCATGGTGTGGTTGAGGAAGAAGTATATGTTGAGCAACCGCCTGGTTTTGAAGATCCGATTCATCCTGACAGAGTTTGGCTTCTAAACAAGGTACTTTAATTTATGGTCTTCATCAAGCTCCAAGGGCTTGATATGAAACGTTGTCTACCTATCTGTTGCAGAATGGTTTTCGGCATGGGTTGATCGACTGTACTCTCTTCATCAAGGAAAGAAACGAGGATTTGTTACTGGTTCAAGTATATGTGGATGACATCATTTTCGGATCTACAAATGATGAAATGTGTAAGGAATTCGAGCGGGTAATGCAAGAGAAGTTCGAGATGAGTGCTGTGGAAGAATTGAATTTCTCTTTGGGTTTGTAGGTTCATCAGTCTGAGAAAGGGATCTTCATTCATCAAACAAAGTACGTTGGGGATATCCTGAAGCGATTTTAGATGGAAGACTCGAAGCCTGCGGGAACTCCTCTTGCTCAAAATCATGGAATTACTCCTAACGGAATCGGTGAACATGTGGAACCGTCTCTCAGTCGTGCTATGATCAGATCTCTCATGTATCTTACCGCTTCAAGGCCCGATATATGTATCCAACATGTCTTCTTGCTCGTTACCAGTCCAATACGAAGGTTTCTCATATGATGGCTGTTAAGAGGATTTTTCGTTAACTGAAGGGTTGTCCAGACACCGATCTGTGGTATCCTAAGGATGATAACTTCGATTTGATTGCATTCAGTGATTCTGATCATGGAGACTACAAGATTGATGCAAAGTCAACATCAGCAGGATGTCAGTTTTTAGGGAATCGCCTAGTCACGTGGCAGTGTAAAAAGCAGACATGTGTGGCCATTACAACATGTGAGGCTGAGTATATTAGGGCTTCTAGTTGTTGTCCCAGGTTTTATGGATCCAACAGCCAAGGTGGAGTTTGTTGGTGCAGTTTTGTGTCTGTCGCTTGTTCTTATTACGTTGTAATTTGTACGGTCTTTGTTTATGGTCTGTAAAGTTTTGGTCGAGTCGGCCAAGTCAAGATATCCTACTATCTTGACTTAGCACGACGTTTATTTTATTAGTATTGTAAAACAGTTTGCATGTGTGCAACTGTTAGTGTTTTGATCTTATTGTCTGTTTTGTTACAAGTATTTGTCTGTTTATAGGTTCCCCACGAAGAATCCTCATTCTTCGTGGGATTACATCTTCACAAACATTGCACTGTGCTTGATAGTTCACCATGAAGAATCATTCTTCGTGGGGATGAATGGTTCGTTGGAAGTGTCCACGAAGACTCTTATTCTTCGTGGGTCTGGTGACTGTTCGTGAGCCCAGTAACCTTCTTCGTAGGGTTACTAGGTGTTGGGCCTATAAATACAGATACTTGTTTCACCATTCTGTAAGAGAGTGGTTTTGTTTGTGAAAGCTCGACGAGATGTGGTGATATGGTTCTAAGATCAGGGGATCTAGCGTTACAGGTGTGTCACCCTGTAACTGGTGAAGAAGTGGAAGAAGGAGATATCATTTATGAACTCTCAAGTGAACATATTTTAGCATTGAACGAGATGAAGATAGTAGATGATGCTAGTGTTGACAAGATTCCTACTGAGCTCGTGGTAGTGAACTTGGAAGGTTTGGACGAAATTGTGTTCGAAGGCGATGTCAAGAAATCAAAGTATGTCAGGGAAGACGGCACTGAGTTCAATCCGTTCGATGAAGACTGGCCGAAAGATAATGTGGATGAAATAGACGAAAGATTAAAGAATTGTGATTCGTCTGATGTTCCAACAGATTCATTCGAGGAATGGAGGAAAAACTTTCTTTCTAAGACTGCTAAACCAGCCCCTCCGGTCGCACAAGTTAACTACATGAGATATGAAAAGAATCATCCTCTGGGAAGAATACTAAGCTGGATGTTTGTGAAAGAACTTCATTGTGTTGCGGTGAAGCGAGAACATGGAATTCAGTATTTCAAATTGCTGCTAAGTATTCTTACCTTGCCATTCTACGATGTAGCAGCGTTAGCACGACTGGAGCTGATAAGCCGGTCAAATTTTGAAGGTGCTAAGTTGTTTGCTTGGAAATTGAGGATGGAATGACGAAAGGGTTGGAAGGATGAGTTATACAAGCTGCAGTTCCCTATGAACACATAAAGTTTACGTTGGATCCAGCGACCAACACAGCTAGATACAAGCTCACGTACAAGCCTGTGAAGGTCTTGGATAAGATTCAGCTGATGAAGATGGAACAAGATATTCTTGAGAACATGGCTCTTTGGTGTTATGACTCAGACACACACGAGGCAGTCATCGTCTTCCAGAACGACAAGGAAAATGTTCGTATTCTCGACCCGATGTGGATTGTTAACATATCGGCGGCTGACATCGATAGGTTGTTTCATCACGACATCCTCTACGAAGATCAGGATGCAAGTCAGGCTCTACGTTTTCAACGCGTCGCCTGTTTCTGTTACTATCGGGGTATTCACGCGGGAGGCTCGTGGTCCGAGACAAGCCACTAAGGGATGAAGACCGAAGACCAAGCAACAGACAAGGGGGAGTGTGTTGGTGCAGTTTTGTGTCTGTAGCTTGTTCTTATTACCTTGTAATTTGTACGGTCTTTATTTACGGTCTGTAATGTTTTTGGTCAAGTCGGCCAAGTCAAGATATCCTCCTATCTTGACTTAGCACGACATTTACTTTGTTAGTGTGTAAAACAGTTTGCTATGTGCAACTGTTAGTTGTGTTTGTTTTGATCTTGTTGTCTGTTTGTTGCAAGTTACCGTCTGTTTATAGGTTCCCCATGAAGAATCCCTATTCTTCGAGGGACTACACATGTCACGAACAGTGAGGTGCATAAGAATTGTTCACCGCGAAGAATGATTCTTCATGGTGATTGATTGTTCGTTGGAAGGCTCCATGAAGATTCCATTCTTCATGGGCCTGGTGACTGTTCGTGTGCCCAGTAACCTTCTTCGTAGGGTTACTGGGTGTTGGACATAAAAATACAGACACTTGTTTCACAATTCAACAAGAGAGTCCCTGTGAAGTTGTAAGCACTATGTGTATGTACTGATTCTCTTCACTTAATCAAAGCTTGTGAATCTTTGATTACTTGTGTTTGCTTCATTTTGCTTTGTTTTGCATAACTACGTGGATTCCGCACTCGTTTTTGTGTTAACAAACAAGGAAGTAGGTTATCTTGATCCTCCAAGTGGACCTACAAAGCTCTATTAATTTGTCGGTTGCTAAAGATATTAGAAACTGTACGGATTACTTGGACAGTTAGATTCATCTAATCATTGGTAGAAAGCATTGAGCGTGTCCTTTAGCTTTTCGGCCTCGATTTTATGATCCCCTAGCACCTGTAATACACAATAAAACGTATTCTAATTATCACAAAATGTTAATTTAGATATAACATTGTTGAAAAATAATTGGATAGAAAGAAAATATCAACTGGACCTGAAGATACAAAGTGATTAATAACATCCCTTTGCCTGAAGATTGGAAGGTAGTTGCATTTATCAAAACAGTTCATCTTCTTCCTACTCTAAGTAGTCCAAAACCTTAGACAATAAGTCAATCCTCTTATTGTTGCTCAAATGATCTGCTGAGGATATCAGCTGGATGACAGCTTCTTTGTCACTAAAAATGCTCACAGAGGAAGTGACCGATGATTTTGTTTTGATCATTGTTTCTTCACCACTTTGTGTCCTGATTCCGAAATGATCTTTTCTTGTTTTAGGAGTTGATGATGAATATAACAACAGTTTTTCCTTTTTACATTTAATGTTTCCACTTCCTTTTGTAGTTCGGGTATGTATTTTAGAACACGTGATACTGTCCTTGGAATACTTAACCTTTTCTGTTGCAAAAAGGAATTTGGTTAAAACCCTTTTCTTTTATGAGGACTAAAAGTGAAGATCTGAATGCCAAAATTTTAGTACACTATGAATAAGATAAGTACCTTTTGATCACTCGAAACAGGTAGCAATGAACGAAGCAATGAATACAACTCATTAACCCTCTTACGGCGATCTCTTTCAGTTGTGTTATGATTGAGCTTTTTTGCCACCATCATCTTGTCTCCAGTACCGACATTTGTGGTTTCGCCCAAAGAAATGAAATATTCTGGTGCTAAATCAAGCTTGATTTGATCAATTGTATGAAAATTAAAAGGTGGATTATATGAGTTTGATTCATTGCAGCCATGTGGAAGATTTTGGTTGAAAAGATACTCCAAAGCCCATCCATGGGTTGTTGGAAACAATGAAGGGTATAGTGCTAGCATCTTAGCTATATGTCTTTCTGTATGTATGAATGATTCTTGATAAGAAAATGAGGATAAGGTGAGGCATTTATAAATGGTATAACTATACATACCACTTGCATTATAAAACTGTGTTATGAGTTTGAAATTGTTTTATAACTGAAAAATATTAAAAAATGACAAAAATGGAACATAATTAACTTTCAGTTCAAGACATGTAGGTCCGGCTAGGAGGATCTAGTCGCCTAATCCTTGTGTACAAACCAACCTGGTTGTGCGGAATCCAACCGGGAAAGCAAACCGAGATAGAACACGCAATATAACGACACACAAGATTCACTGATTAACACCTCTGTATTAATACGTATGAAAAGATCAGTTACAAGCTCAATGTTTACAAATATACTCTGTAAACTCTCAAAGTTCTCTCGTGTGTGTGTGCTCTGTATTCTTTCTGTGTTCTATTTCTAGTTCTGTCTGATATTAGGCTATATATAGCAACAGACACTACGAAACAGAACTGTTTGGCGAATCACAATCACCAACGACGAAATGCACGACGAAACTAAAAAGGGGCGACGAAAGGGAGATCATGTCGACGAAACATTCTGTTTCGTCGACTTCCAGTCATGTTTCGCCGAGATTGGGCTTTGGCCCAACTGATGAGGCCCAAGCTTTTGTTTCACCAACTTGTTAGCCCAATGATGCTCTTGTTTCGCCGTTCAGCTTTCAGCCCAAGGAACTCCGGTTCAAGTCTTTTGTTCCTTGGCCCGCTTGAAATCTCGAATCACACGACGGAGGAAAGTCGTTTGTAACGCCCCAAAACTCGAATTATTAAAATTGTTAGTAAGACCCCATGTCTAATAAAATAGAATGTAATAACTAGGTTGTTATACCTAGTCAAATGTTTAGCAAAACAATCAAAGGTATAAACTTGAGGGACCAAAGATGGACAAGGGAAAGTTATGTTTTAAATTAATAAAAACACACACAAACACACACATCTCGTGTGTGTTCTGGAACGATCAGAAGGGGCTCCATAGGAGCCAAGCCCTAATTCTTCAAAAGCTTCAAATCAGGGGATGATTCAAGGCTCAAATTTGCAAATAAACATGGAATAATGATCACCATCACAAGGGGATTGTAAGGTATGTCTTAGAAGTTAGATTGGTGATCTTTTACGAAGTGGGTTTTGATGTAAATCACGAATTTGTAGGAAATTGAGAATGGGTGTGTGTTAGAATCGTCATATTGGACATGGGTTATGCATGATTTAGGTTAATTTGATGTTTTTGGATGAAAATCATTTGTTATGATGAAGATGATGACATGGGTGAATCATCCATGTCCAATTTTGCTTAATATTGATGTATTTTGATTTTCATGATGGGTTCTTGTTAGAGGAGTTAAAAGAAATGAAATACTAGTATCTTTGATGTTTATGCATGAATGATTCGTGTTGATTAGGAAGTGGAATTTGATGAATTGTGTATGAGATTAGGAGATTGTGCATGAACTAGTTGTACCTTATGTTTAGAAGGTAGTACATACACCAAAGGCATGATAATATTATGAAGAACTTAAGTTTAGATCACTAGTAAGTGATTAATAATGTAGTAGTGAAGTGGGTTTTAGATAATGTGATGTAAATTGATGATTTACTTATGTTAATGATGTTTAGAATCAAACATGTGTGTGAATGTTTAAAGAAGTCGGATAAGAAATGATTGATTAGCATGTTATAAGGTTGAGGGATAAATTCCACATAAGATCCGTGTAATGAAAAGGTTGTGATGAATGATAAATAAGCTAACTATCTTGAGAATGATATATGATAGTTGATGCTTGGTAAGCGACATGGAAGCTTGGGAAAGAAGCGAGTCAAATGGAACTTATGTGCACGGGAAGCGTACTCGGATGCAAGGTAAGTAAAGCTTACACCCTTTTGTAGAATATTTGTGACATATGTGCTTGTAATCATTGTAAACAGTTCAGTTATCAATGAAATAAAGTTATCTGATCCCTATGTTTGTTTGTTTGTGTTTGATGTTTTTCATGTTTTGACTTTTATTCGATTTCAAACTCTATATCGCTTTCTGGAGAATTATACGCAAACTGGTGCGAAAACGTAATCAGTTATATGCAACAAATACTCCGGAACATCAATTTATGCTTAACATACCTTAAATAACCTTTACATAACTTAGAAATAAGTTTTGAAGGCTTTGGTATGGCAAAATCCAGTCAATTCGCTTACAGGGACTAAAATTGACAAACTGCGAAAGTATGCCGATTTGAACTGTAACGAACATTCCGGAACATGATCATAAGTTAAACACACCTTAAATATCCTTTACATAGCTTAGAAATAGGCTTTGAGGGGTTCGGTGTGCTAAAATAAACTTTATACTCATTCAGGGACTAAAAGCGTCAAAAAGTGCATAAGTTTACATTTTCGCGCATAACTTACATTCTGAATACTTCCGGACATCCAAAAATTTATGTAATCATCAAAATATTTTGTTTTGGTGATTGGCTTGTCAAAAATCCATTCGTCGCGCAATTTGGACCGTTTTTGCGTCCGTTACGACTTCCGTCGTAATTAACCGAACAACGCAATCGTACGGCCAAACGAACCGACATCCGGCATATTTTTGACCATGTTTTATGTTCCCTATATTTAAACATCTATGTAGAGCTCAAAAATGGGTTTGACAGGTGTTAGAAGTGCCAAAACACGACCATACGCGCACAGGGACCAAAGCTGCCAAAACTGAAACATTGCTGGTCTGCAGGGTCCTTACGGACCGTATGGACCTGCTTACGGTCCGTAAAGCCTCCCCATATGAGCAGAATGTGCTTTCCAGCCATTTCCAGCTGTTACACACCTTTACCCATGGTTTCTTGCATCTTGTGGGCTGGTTTTGGATGTCCCATGGTTTTCTAAAACAATGGGCACACATGGAGGGTGGAGATCGAAGCTCGGATTTCAAGAAACGATCCTAACGGTTCTACGAAATCTATAAATACCCCCCACCCCATTAACTCAAACCCATTTGATTTTTCTGAGATTTCTCTAAGTTGAAGTGTAACCACTTCATACCTGAGAATACTTGGAAAGATCAATCTTGCGGGAACCTTCTGTAAGTTTTCTTTCGCGTTTTTCGTTCATTTTAGCGTTAAAGCCAAGCTGTGTTTGACTTTCTGCATTGACCAGTTTATGGTCAACGCGAAGTTCGTTTGAACTTCATAACGTGAGCGTAATCACGATGGTTATAGTCCCTAGTGACTATACCTACTGATTACCACGTTATCTAGGCTCAGTGACGAGTCGTAGTTTCGGCCAAAATGCGTTTTCTCACGTATTTTGTAACCAAACTACTCTAGGGTATTAAAACCGTTTGCTTTAATACCAAACCTGTTTTCTAACTTTACTAAACATGTTCTAGCATGTTTAGCTCGTCGCTTTTAGATTTGTGCTTGTTTGGGGTCGTAAAGGTAAGCGATCTAATCAATCGCTTATGCTTACGAACCCGACCCATTTGGTCGATCTTTAGGATCCGACCAAACACTTTAGGTGACCATAGTTGTATAGGGAATAACCTTCCGAGGGTATACCTTATGGTCACATCGTTTAACTAGTTGTATGATAGGTAATGTATGTGCCTTAGGTAAATTACCAAAATACCCTTGTTACGCCAAAATTCATTTTAAGCCTATATAACACAATCTTTGGTATCTAAACTGATTTAGCAACTATATTAAACATGTTAAGGCATATCTTACTTGTCATAGGGCTAGTTAGGCATTCCGAACGCGTTTTACGCGAACGACGCGTTAAAGTAGCACAAGCTACCTAAGCGGGTCGTAACGGGTCAAGAGCACTTAGGATAGGTTTCGTTTTAGTACGTAGGCTTTGTTAGACCATATTACATAAGTTCCCACACTTATTTGGTTTACGAAACCTTGTACTACCCGATCCTCCGATAGGTCCGTTTATTAATCTAGATACCTATATAGGTGCCGTTTGATTCCGTGGTCTTCTAGCATTGCTTGGTGGTTATCCTACGACTTCTAAGCAATCTCATGTGAGTACATAGACCCCTCTTTTACTGTTTTCTAAACATTTTGGGGTGAAACACATGTGCCTACTTGTTACTTTCATGCTTTCATGTTTTCGCATTATATACTTGCTATGTTGAATAGTACATTGTTTTACATGACATTTTCATGCAATGTATGTTCATCACACATAGTACACTTGTTTTACATGACATTTTCATGCTATGTATGTTCATCATACTTAGTACATTTGTTTTACATGATATTTCACGCTATGTGTGTACATTTGATTACATACTTAGTGCATTGTTTTCACATGTTTATATTTTGGGTATGACATTTGGTTTGTTTAAGTGGGACAATATACATTCATTAACTTTGATCACGCTGCTCGTTAGTAGCTAGTGGTACCATCGGAATTGACAACTCCCGTTCCTGACATCCTGGGTATGTTTGGATGAAAGGAATGACCGAATTCGATTTAAACATAAAAACCGATAGACCTTTAATTTGTTTAAAGGTTTATCACCACAGTCACAAGGCTTGGATGTATGCATTTTCACAATACCGCATAAATGTTTGTATTCAGTATAGCATGCATCTCCACAAAACATAACGTTGATTTAAACTGAGTTTTACTTCAATACTTTGTTTTGTGCATTTTTCACCTATGGTTTAGTTGATACATATTTCACTTATCATACATGACATTTTGTTTACACATGACATGATTGACATTGACATAGACATTTTGACATTTTTACACACGTTACATGATTTACACTTGATGTTAGACATGGTTTTTCGTATAAACATTTTGACATCTGGTTAAACATAAACATGTTTACATTGGTGGTTTGTTTGGGTAAGTGATTTAAGTAACGAGGTGTGTGTAATATGATACAAACATGGTGGATACGCCGCTGGTACTTCCTATATATAAGTGCTTGTATGATATTACGCATCGCAGCGTTGTTTAAATCATTTCGGTTTAGCTATATAACATATATTTTTTCACAATACCTTGTTCTACAACAACCTATTTTATACAACTTATTTTACTTGGTTATTCATTTAACCATGCATTATTCTTTCAAAAATACATGTCTACCATCGTTTTTCAAATGATTTACAAACAATACAATCAACAAGGTTCATGACTACATTTCATTAAACTTTTTTTTTCTAAAAACCTAAGTCATGGATCCTATTTACACAAAACCTATGTATCTCACAGGCATTTTTATGCTGACGTACCTACTTTCACATGTGTTTCAGGACCAAATGCATAGGATGATCGTGATACACTAGGATGGACTTGGGCCTTAGTGACGATAAAATGGATCTAGACTAGTTAAAACTTGTTATGTACTTTGTTTCTTTTTATTTTAAGACAATGTAACTTGTGGGTTCTCGTTTGAAACAATGTATTCCACCTTTGGGTGATGAATAAAATATTATTTAAATTACCTTGGTTGTGGAACAATAATTCTGTTACACCACTCCCCGACGTTTTCGCCACGATTTGATGTATTACGTGGTCGGGGTGTGACAGAAGAGTTGGTATCTGAGCCAATGGTTATAGGGAATTAGGTTATTAGTAATGCTTTGACCTAGACTATAACCTTTCTAGGACCCCAACACAAGTTATCTTGTGTTTAGATCTTAAAACATGCACTTTACCTATCCTTAGGTGATCACCAAAACAAGAACCCAGTTTTCTAAAAACGATTTTTGAAAAACAATCTTCTGTTTTTAAAAGATTTCTTATATGGTTTTGAATCCTTTTTGGTTTTGCAATTTGATTTTGAAACTTTATCATTTATTTTTGAATGATTCTTTTGGCCTTGTGCATTCTAAGTTTTCAAAATCTCGTCAAAGTTTTGGGTTCTAAATAGTGTGAACACGTGCAAACTGGAAGGGTGAATGCCTGTACCCTGGGTTTTCTGTCTAAGGCTAGAGTGTTCGTAGAAATCGACATAATCGGACCAGTCACTCTTACCTGGGAACTCCTGGGGTGAGTGTTCACTTATAGGCGAGCATGTCTTCGCTAAGCATTATTTATGAGCCCATTTACTTTGATTAGTCACTGTGTGTCGTTTGTTTGCTTTGTGATACGGACAAATGACCACCATCCTTGCTTTGTTGATTTTGTTTCGTCTCGTTCTTTTCATCTAATCATCTCACTCGTTTCCTCTCATGTTTTCCTCTTTTTAGCATGCCTCCTCGACGCGAAAATCAGCTGCCCAATGCCGAACTGGCAGAAATCATCGCACAGCATATGGCTGCTGCTTTCCCGAATCTTATTGCTCAGTTTAACCAAGCCAACATCAATCAGAATGCTCCTTGTAACTTCAAGAGCTTCAATTCGGCTAAACCACTCAAGTTCAGTGGTACTGAGGGGGCAACTGGGCTCCTTCAATGGTTTGAGAGCATTGAGAATACTTTCCGTCATGTTCAGTGTCCTGATAATCGCAAAGTTGAGTTTGCTTCAAGTGTTTTTCAGAAGAGGGCGTTAACATGGTGGAACGGGGTTATGAGAGATCGAGGTGCTGAAGTCGCTTTAGCGCAAACATGGGCTGAATTGAGGACTCTCATGATGAGTGAGTTTTGTCCTCGTCATGAGCTACGAAAGTTGGAAAGGGAGTTTGACGATCTGAAACAGGTTAGTGGTGAGCACCGGGCGTATACTGATAGATATGAAGAGTTGAGTTTGTTATGCCCAACAATGGTCACCCCAGTTGACAAGGCTATCGAAAGATACATCGATGGTCTACCTGACTCTGTGCAAGACATCGTTACTGGTAGTAAACCTACCACTGTTCGTCAGGCAATCGAACTATCTGCAACGTTGACAGAATCGCAGATCAGAAAGGGTAAATTGCATAGGAAGGGTGACAAGGGCAAGAATCAGGCGTCTGACAAAGGGGATAGCAAGAAAGGTAAGAAGGGGAAGGATTCTGGCTCATCAAAGGGCTCCAGGAAGCGAAAGGCTTCCCAAAGTTTTGCCATCACTGCCCAACAGAACCAAGCGGCTCCCAATCAGCCAGCGCAGCCTCCCGCAAAGAAGCGGTATGAAGGGAATGCACCTTTGTGCAATAGGTGCAATAGTCACCATCAACAGCAACTCCCGTGTCGTTTCTGTACCAACTGTGGAAAATCGGGTCATCTGGCAGAGGTTTGTCGTTCTGCTAGAAATCCAGCCCAACAGGGAGCTCAACTACCTGTTCAACAGCAAGCACAAGCTGCACGACCTCACTATCCTCCTGGCTCGTGCTTTAATTGCGGAGACCTGACCCATTATCGAAACCAGTGTCCGAGACAGGTTAATGCAAATCCAGTTCAGGCTCAGGCTCGTGGACGAGCTTTTAATATGAATGTTGTTGAGGCGCAAGCAGACAACGAGGTGGTGAACGGTACGTTCATAGTTAATAATCAACATGCATCTTTTCTTTTTGATTCAAGGGCCGATAAGAGTTTTGTGTCGTTATCTTTTGAGCCCTTGCTTCGCGTGTCTAGAACGAAACTAGGTAAGCCTTTGACTGTTGAAGTTGCGAGTGGTGAACCCATTGTTCTTTATTCTGTTCTTCGCAACTGCCAGTTGAACCTTAACGACCACCTTTTTCCTATTGACCTCACGCCTATGCAACTAGGAAGCTTCGACATTATTGTGGGTATGGATTGGTTAGCCAAGAATCGCGCAGAGGTAGTTTGCTTTGAGAAGATCGTTCGTGTGCCGCTTTCGTCTGGTGAGATCCTACAGTTTCGTAGTGAGAAACCTGCTAGTAGCCTCAAGCTTATGTCTTGTTTTCAAGCTCGGAAGTATCTGCGAAAGAACTATGTGGCCTTCCTGGCACATGTTACGGCAGATAAAGACCAAGGTAAGTCTATTCAAGATATCCCTGTTGTACGGGATTATCCGGAGCTGTTTCCTGAAGAGTTACCTGGTCTACCCCCAGCACGCCAAGTCGAGTTTCGTATTGATCTTGTACCTGGTGCAAATCCTATTGCCAGAGCTCCATATCATCTTGCACCATCTGAGATGCAAGAACTGTCTAAGCAGCTTCAAGAGCTTTCTGACAAAGGTTTTATTCGTCCTAGCTTTTCACCTTGGGGTGCTCCCGTCCTTTTTGTCAAGAAGAAGGATGGATCCTTCAGAATGTGTATCGATTATCGTGAGCTGAATAAGCTTACCATCAAAAATCGATATCCCCTACCTCGCATTGATGATCTCTTTGACCAGTTACAGGGTGCTACTTGCTTCTCGAAGATTGACCTTCGTTCTGGGTATCATCAACTTCGTGTGCATGAAGAGGATATTCCCAAGACAGCATTCCGCACTCGATATGGGCATTATGAGTTCACAGTCATGCCATTCAGTTTGACCAATGCTCCTGCTGTTTTCATGGACTTGATGAATAGGGTCTGCAAGCCTTATTTAGATAAGTTCATCATCGTTTTTATCGATGATATCTTAATTTATTCTAAGACGAGAGCTGATCATGAGCAACATCTTCGTCTTACTCTGGAACTCCTAAAGAAAGAGCAACTTTTTGCCAAGTTCTCCAAGTGTGAATTTTGGCTAAAGGAAGTTCAATTTTTGGGACATATTGTCAACGAACAAGGTATACATGTAGATCCCTCCAAGATCACTGCGATTAAGGATTGGGATACGCCTACTACTCCTACTGAGGTTCGTTCTTTTCTTGGTCTTGCGGGTTATTACTGCCGCTTCATTAAGAACTTCTCAAAGATTGCAGTTCCCCTAACTGCTCTAACTCAGAAGAATAAACCCTTTGAATGGGGTTCTAAGCAAGAAGAAGCATTTCAGACCTTGAAGCAGAAGCTTTGTGATGCACCTATTCTAACTTTGCCTGATGGCAATGATGATTTTGTTGTCTACTGTGATGCATCGATATTGGGCCTTGGTTGTGTTCTGATGCAAAGGAATAAAGTCATAGCCTACGCATCAAGACAATTGAAGGTACATGAGAGAAACTACACCACTCATGATCTTGAGTTGGGTGCAGTCGTCTTCGCTCTCAAAATCTGGAGACACTATTTGTATGGTACAAAATGCGTGGTTTTCACTGACCACAAAAGTCTTCAGCATATCTTCAATCAGAAAGAACTCAACATGAGGCAAATACGTTGGGTCGAACTCCTAAACGACTATGACTGCGAAATTCGCTACCACCCTGGTAAAGCGAATGTTGTGGCTGACGCATTAAGTCGTAAGGAACGTACTGTGCTTCATTGTGTTCGTGTTCAATCTGCTATTCAAGCTCGATATGATATCCAAGCACGCATTACTCAGGCTCAACAGGCTTGTGTTTCACAAGACTTGATGGGTAAGGAATTACCCTATCACATTAAGCCTGATCTTGTGCTGAAGGAAGATGGATCATATTATTTCATGGACCGTTTGTGGGTCCCAAGCCAAGATGATCTTCGCACTTTGCTTATGGATGAAGCCCATAAGTCTCGTTATTCTGTTCATCCCGGCTCAGACAAAATGTATAAGGATCTTCGTACTCAGTATTGGTGGCCTGGTATGAAGAAAGACATTGCCTTGTACGTTTCCAAATGCCTTACTTGTCTCAAGGTTAAGGATGAACACCAGCATCCTTATGGTCTTTTGGAGCAACCTGAGATCCCAGTTTGGAAATGGGAAAATATTGCCATGGATCTCATTACCAAACTCCCGCGCACTAAGAAAGGTCATGATGCCATCTGGGTAGTTGTTGATCGTCTTACAAAGTCAGCGCATTTCCTGCCGATCCGTGAGAATCTTTCTGCTGAAGATCTGGCTAAAATCTATGTGGATGAAATCGTATCTCGACATGGTGTTCCCCTGAACGTTATTTCTGATAGAGATGCTCGTTTCTCTTCTCATTTTTGGAGAACCATGCAATCTGCTATGGGGACCTAACTCAATCTGAGCACAGCTTATCATCCACAAACAGATGGCCAAACTGAAAGAACAATCCAGACTCTGGAGGATATGCTTAGAGCTTGTGTGATCGATTTTGGTGGTAGTTGGGATTCACATCTTCCATTGATTGAATTCTCCTACAACAACAGTTATCATTCCAGCATCAACATGGCTCCTTTCGAGGCTCTCTATGGTCGAAAATGTCGTTCGCCAGTCTGCTGGAATGAAATAGGTGAGGCTTAGCTTACGGGACCTGACCTCATTCTTAAGACAACTGAAAAGGTTAAGAAGGTTCGTGATAACTTACAGGCAGCTCGAAGCCGTCAAAAGAGTTACGCGGACCAACGACGCAAGCCCTTAGAATTCCAAGTCGGTGATCGTGTATTACTTAAAGTCTCACCTTGGAAAGGTGTGATCAGATTTGGAAAGAAAGGAAAACTTGCACCTAGATACGTTGGACCATTCAAGATCGTCGAAAGAATCGGTAAGGTAGCCTACAGACTTGCATTACCTCCCGAACTTGGAAATGTTCATCCAACCTTCCACGTATCCAATCTCAAAAAGTGTTTAGCTGATGAGAACCTCCACATACCACTTGACGAAATCCGTGTCGATAAAACACTTCATTTTGTTGAGAAACCTGTGGAAATTATGGATCGTGAAGTCAAATGGCTTAAACGCAAGCGCATTCCGTTGGTTAAAGTTCCCTGGGAATCTAAACGTGGACCTGAGTTTACTTGGGAACGTGAAGATCAAATGAAGGCGAAGTATCCACATCTTTTCCCACGAGTTTCCTCTAAACGAATTTCGGGACCAAATTCCCACAAGTAGGGGAGACTGTGACATCTGTGCTTGTAATCATTGTAAACAGTTTATTTATCAATGAAATAAAGTTATCTGATCCCTATGTTTGTTTGTTTATGTTTGATGTTTTTCATGTTTTGACTTTTATTCGATTTCAAACTCTATATCGCTTTCTGGAGAATTGTACGCAAACTGGTGCGAGAACGTAATCAGTTATATGCAACAAATACTCCGGAACATCAATTTATGCTTAACATACCTTAAATAACCTTTACATAACTTAGAAATAAGTTTTGAAGGCTTTGGTATGGCAAAATCCAGTCAATTCGCTTACAGGGACTAAAATTGACAAACTGCGAAAGTATGCCGATTTGAACTGTAACGAACATTCCGGAACATGATCATAAGTTAAACACACCTTAAATATCCTTTACATAGCTTAGAAATAGGCTTTGAGGGGTTCGGTGTGCTAAAGTAAACTTTATACTCATTCAGGGACTAAAAGCGTCAAAAAGTGCATAAGTTTGCATTTTCGCGCATAACTTACATTCTGAATACTTCCGGACATCCAAAAATTTATGTAATCATCAAAATATTTTGTTTTGGTGATTGGCTTGTCAAAAATCCATTCGTCGCGCAATTTGGACCGTTTTTGCGTCCGTTACGACTTCCGTCGTAATTAACCAAACAACGCAATCGTACGGCCAAACGAACCGACATCCGGCATATTTTTGAGCATGTTTTATGTTCCCTATATTTTAACATCCTTGTAGAGCTCAAAAATGGGTTTGACAGGTGTTAGAAGTGCCAAAACACGACCATACGCGCACAGGGACCAAAGCTGCCAAAACTGAAACATTGCTGGTCTGCAGGGTCCTTACGGACCGTATGGACCTGCTTACGGTCCGTAAAGCCTCCCCAGATCAGCAGAATGTGCTTTCCAGCCATTTCCAGCTGTTACACACCTTTACCCATGGTTTCTTGCATCTTGTGGGCTGGTTTTGGATGTCCCATGGTTTTCTAAAACAATGGGCACACATGGAGGGTGGAGATCGAAGCTCGGATTTCAAGAAACGATCCTAACGGTTCTACGAAATCTATAAATACCCCCCACCCCATTCACTCAAACCCACTTGATTTTTCTGAGATTTCTCTAAGTTGAAGTGTAACCACTTCATACCTGAGAATACTTGGAAAGATCAATCTTGCGGGGACCTTCTGTAAGTTTTCTTTCGCGTTTTTCATTCATTTTAGCGTTAAAGTCAAGCTGTGTTTGACTTTCTGCATTGACCAGTTTATGGTCAACGCGAAGTTCGTTTGAACTACATAACGTGAGCGTAATCACGATGGTTATAGTCCCTAGTGACTATACCTACTGATTACCACGTTATCTAGGCTCAGTGACGAGTCGTAGTTTCGGCCAAAATGCGTTTTCTCGCGTATTTTGTAACCAAACTACTCTAAGGTATTAAAACCGTTTGTTTTAATACCAAACCTGTTTTCTAACTTTACTGAACATGTTCTAGCATGTTTAGCTCGTCGCTTTTAGATTTGTGCTTGTTTGGGGTCGTAAAGGTAAGTGATCTAATCAATCGCTTATGCTTACGAACCCGACCCATTTGGTCGATCTTTAGGATCCGACCAAACACTTTAGGTGACCATAGTTTTATAGGGAATAACCTTCCGAGGGTATACCTTATGGTCACATCGTTTAACTAGTTGTATGATAGGTAATGTATGTGCCTTAGGTAAATTACCAAAATACCCTTGTTACGCCAAAATTCATTTTAAGCCTATATAACACAATCTTTGGTATCTAAACTGATTTAGCAACTATATTAAACATGTTAAGGCATATCTTACTTGTCATAGGGCTAGTTAGGCATTCCGAACGCGTTTTACGCGAACGACGCGTTAAAGTAGCACAAGCTACCTAAGCGGGTCGTAACGGGTCGAGAGCATTTAGGATAGGTTTCGTTTTCGTTTTAGTACGTAGGCTTTGTTAGACCATATTACATAAGTCCCCACACTTATTTGGTTTACGAAACCTCGTACTACCCGATCCTCCGATAGGTCCGTTTATTAATGTAGATACCTATATAGGTGCCGTTTGATTCCGTGATCTTCTAGCATTGCTTGGTGGTTATCCTACGACTTCTAAGCAATCTCATGTGAGTACATAGACCCCTCTTTTACTGTTTTCTAAAAATTTTGGGGTGAAACACATGTGCCTACTTGTTACTTTCATGCTTTCATGTTTTCGCATTATATACTTGCTATGTTCAATAGTACATTGTTTTACATGACATTTTCATGCTATGTATGTTCATCATACATAGTACACTTGTTTTACATGACATTTTCATGCTATGTATGTTCATCATACTTAGTACATTTGTTTTACATGATATTTCACGCTATGTGTGTACATTTGATTACATACTTAGTGCATTGTTTTCACATGTTTATATTTTGGGTATGACATTTGGTTTGTTTAAGTGGGACAATATACATTCATTAACTTTGATCACGCCGCTCGTTAGTTGGTAGTGGTACCATAGGAATTGACAACTCCCGTTCCTGACATCCTGGGTATGTTTGGATGAAAGGAATGACCAAATTCGATTTAAACATAAAAACCGATAGACCTTTAATTTGTTTAAAGGTTTATCACCACAGTCACAAGGCTTGGATGTATGCATTTTCACAATACCGCATAAATGTTTGTATTCAGTATAGCATGCATCTCCACAAAACATAACGTTGATTTAAACTGAGTTTTACTTCAATACTTTGTTTTGTGCATTTTTCACCTATGGTTTAGTTGATACATATTTCACTTACCATACATGACATTTTGTTTACACATGACATGATTGACATTGACATAGACATTTTGACATTTTTACACACGTTACATGATTTACACTTGACGTTAGACATGGTTTTTCGTATAAACATTTTGACATCTGGTTAAGCATAAACATGTTTACATTGGTGGTTTGTTTGGGTAAGTGATTTAAGTAACGAGGCGTGTGTAATATGATACAAACATGGTGGATACGCCGCTGGTACTTCCTATATATAAGTGCTTGTATGATATTACGCATCGCAGCGTTGTTTAAATCATTTCGGTTTAGCTATATAACATATATTTTTTCACAATACCTTGTTCTACAACAACTTGTTTTATACAACTTATTTTACTTGGTTATTCATTTAACCATGCATTATTCTTTCAAAAATACATGTCTACCATCGTTTTTCAAATGATTTACAAACAATACAATCAACAAGGTTCATGACTACATTTCATTAAACTTTTTTTTTCTAAAAACCTAAGTCATGGATCCTATTTACACAAAACCGTGTATCTCACAGGCATTTTTATGCTGACGTACCTATTTTCACATGTGTTTCAGGAGCAAATGCATAGGATGATCGTGATACACTAGGATGGACTTGGGCCTTAGTGACGATAAAATGGATCTAGACTAGTTAAAACTTGTTATGTACTTTATTTCTTTTTATTTTAAGACAATGTAACTTGTGGGTTCTCGTTTGAAACAATGTATTCCACCCTTGGGTGATGAATAAAATATTATTTAAATTACCTTGGTTGTGGAACAATAATTCTGTTACAACACTCCCCGACGTTTCCGCCACGATTTGATGTTTTACGTGGTCGGGGTGTGACAATATTTATTTATCGTATAGATTAAGAGCATGATAACCCAATATATCAAGAATGATGTTTCGACAAGCTTGACACGGGTCGGAACTTGTGACCTTGTCAAGAAACTAAGTTTGAGGGTTAAAAAGGGTAAAAAGGGTATTACGGTAACTTTGACTATGAGTTAATGAAGAAATAAGTTACAAGGGAGGAATAATGACTAATTACAACCCCAAAAGGATGAAATTGTCTTTTAAGACCAATTCGGACAATGGTGAAGATATCACCATTTGGCAATGGCGACTAATGATTGGTTTGTTAAGTACTATGTATTCACAGGATGAATGGCGAAAGGATTTGCATTGCTATTAATTAGCAATTAAGCGGATAAGCATTATGACGGGTCATAGCTTTGACCCGATCCAGGTAAGTGTGATTAGAGTCATGGTTAAGCCGTAGGAATTGTTTAGAAATGGATGGAGTCCTTTGTTGCAAAGGATGAAACAAAGTTGACCAAAACGCCCTCGATGGGTATATCGGGTAAATAAGCTTCGAAATTGTTTAGAAATACGTTGTTTGATAAGTGAAATGTTTTAGACAAGTGTGAAATTGAGAAGTATGGTTTTCGTTAGTCATGGACCTTAAAATGCTCAAATACCCTTAATGGGTCAAAATAAGCTTTTGAGCGAAAATAGGTTAGGAGGATGCAAGGCATCCAAGGATTTAATCTTTATGATTGGTAATATTGAAATCATAAGGTTTCTGGAAAATTTGGGTCAAATAAGCAAGTTATGTTGGTAAATGCATAAACGGGTCAAAACTTGTAAAAAGGTAATGAGCCGAGAGCTTTAAGTGAATATTTTCCTTAAACCGGATGTTGGATTTCAATTTCATAGGATAGAATGTGAATTTACAAGCATGTAGGAAGAAGCGGAAGGTTAAACGGGTAAACGGTTCAAAAGTTATGCGAGTTTTAGTGCGTTCGAACGACGAAAACAACACAGCAGGAAAACTGATTTTTGCTGTCGCCCAGATAGGCCGTCGCCTACGACCCCTGGAAAGTCAGTTTTTGCTGACGGGCTATTTTGCTGCCTACGGAGGTTTTTGGCTACGTGTAAATGCAAGGGCCGTCGCCTACGACCCCTAGGGCCGTCGCCGACGCCCTCCCCATGTCCTAAAAGCTGAAATTTTGTTATTTATGTGATTTATGCATCGTAGGCTTCTGTATATTATCCGTGGACTACGATAGGCCTCCCAAACATGATTTTTATCGTTCCTTTGATGTATATGGGCTATAAATCTAAGTCCAAGTCCCATGTGATTAATGTATGAGTATGTAAGAGGTAAGCAAAATATTGAACGTGTACATATGAAGATACGTAGGAGTATATGCATGTATTGTAGAGATGTAGAAATGTAGGCACGTATGTAAATGTTTATGTATGTATGCATGAGGGTGCAAATATGTAGAGGTATAGGAAGGTATGTACGTATGTAGATGTTGATGTATGCATGTAAGAACGTAAGTATTCATAATTTAGATACGTAGAGTTTTAACGTTACTAATTATGTGTTTGAGGTTGGTATGTCATGCAGGAACAAGTACATCGGATTCTTACGAAATTTAAGCCGAACCCGGAATAAGAGGACGAGAAAGGATAGTTGGATGAACTAATGTTAAATTATCGAACGTTATTCAATCTTTAATGTTATATGACGTTGTCGTTGACTAATGGCTAAGTTGTATGTGATGCCCACAGGTGCAACGCGGACTTCTTCTGCTGCTAAGGAAGTGAAGCGGACGTAGATCGAGTCAAGAGCAAGGATTGTACAGATAGATCGGTCACCTACTTGAAGTATATAATGTCTAGAAATCTAAATTTTAGTATGAATGTTGTGAATTCTTTTATAGAACGTTTAACATTTTTAGAATTTGGATCCTTCATGAAAGTAGTGTCGTTAATAAGGAAACAAATTGTAAAGCTCTTTTTCCGCTGCGTCATTTTTAAGGTTAAACGTGTTATGGTGTAACAAGTTGGTATCAGAGCCCTTGTTTGAGGGAAATCAAGCTGAGGAGGTAAATACTTGAACTCAAACCTGTGTGCTCTTGTGATAAGGACCTGTACAATCCAAGACTCGATCAAGATCTAAGGGTAGAAGCCAAGGTAAGTATATGCTTAAGTATGCATTTGAGGATAACTAACAGTATGTTATGTGTAAGGTCAGCATGATTGCTGGGAAGGGATGGTCTGTAAATGCGGTCTAGCGCCGGCACCAAGGTATGTAATATGACATATTGACCGAGGTACGTAGATTTAGCTTATGGGTGCGTGAAATGGTATATAATTGAGCAAGTGAAAGAAAATTTTAAATGAAATATGATAATGGTATGGTAAGGAAGTTTTAGAAGTGTACACGTGCCGAAACTTAATTCTGCGGACATAAGGTGGTGATTACACGAAGACACAAAACTAGTATGTGGATTGTGTACCCGGCCAGTACACAAGAAACATATGACGTTCGTGAGACCGTGATAGTTGTCACAGGTATGTCCGTTAGAATTAGGTAGCTGGTGGGCGTGTGGGTGAAATGAGTAATAAGACTCTCGGGAGATTGAGAGTACTATGTAAGAATGAAAAGTGTGAATGATAAAAATGAAGAATGTTGAATCTGTAAGATGGTACGGATCAACAATGTATGAATGTAATGTTTGAATCCGCTAGATGGACTCAAGGAATGAAATGTATGAATGCAATGCTTGAATCCGCAAGACGGATTCAAGGAATGAAATGTATGAATGCAATGCTTGAATCCGCAAGACGGATTCAAGGAATGAAATGTATGAATGCAATGCTTGAATCCGCGAGACGGACTCAAAGAATGAAAGATGTGAATGCAATGCTTGAATCCGCAAGACGGATTCAAGAAATGAAATGTATGAATGCAAAAATATGAATCCGCGAGACGGATTTAAGGACGAAGGAATGACCATAAATGATATGCGAACTTAAAATTTGAGTTAAGAAAAGAAAATTTTGATTAAGCCACATATTAGATACGTTGTTAATTGACTCGTGTGAGTCGGAATGAATGACGGGATACAACCCGAACGATAACTTAAGTATGGCCGGTAAGGGGAAGTTCTGCAAAAAAGTTAATGAAATAATTTTAAGAATAAAAGAATTAGGAGTATTTAAAACCCCAAATAAAATAAGTATGGAGAAAAAGTAATAATGACGAGTATCGATGGAAAGTGCTAATTTTGATGTTGGGCTTGTTGGCCATGTTCATTTGAACAAGGCATTGTTGAAAGAATGCGCATAGGCGGGTGCTCAACAAATCAATGGACGCAATCAATGTAAGTATTACATGAACCCATGAAGAAACGGGCCGACTCGGGCCACAAACCGTTGGCATAGACGACGAAGTCAAGGTTAGTAAGATGTTTAGCTTGTGATTATGAGTAAGTATTGATGTAAATAAATGATTATAGTATGCCTATGATGATATGTTGACCTCTCGTATGAACATTAAGATAATTAGAAGTAACATTAGTAATGGGATGCTAAGGATGTCTCAAAGCAAATAAAATGAAAGATTGTACATGATGTATGAGTAGAATGAAATAAATCGATTTATTTCGATATATGAAGGTAATATGCTTAAATAGGAAGCTAGAGACAAGCCGTAAACTTAAAATCAATACGAGTAAGGATCGTATACTTTTGGATTAAGTTCAGTGAATGAAATGCTAGGGATGATATGTGCTAGAAACTAGCAATATGAAATGAAGGACACTAATAAGAGCTCTGGAATAGAGTCTTACATAAGTATTGTGAATGAACAACTTGAAAGGGGTAAGAGTAGAATTGGTTTGATTCGAATAAGGAAGGTTTCGGGGACGAAACCTCATTTAAGGGGGGTAGACTTGTAACGCCCCAAAACTCGAATTATTAAAATTGTTAGTAAAACCCCATGTCTAATAAAATAGAATGTAATAACTAGGTTATTATACCTAGTCAAATGTTTAGCAAAACAAGCAAAGGTATAAACTTGAGGGATCAAAGATGGATAAGGGAAAGTTATGTTTTAAATTAATAAAAACACACACAACACACACATCTCGTGTGTGTTCTGGAACGATCAGAAGGGGCTCCATAGGAGCCAAGCCCTAATTCTTCAAAAGCTTCAAATCAGGGGATGATTCAAGGCTCAAATTTGCAAATAAACATGGAATAATGATCACCATCACAAGGGGATCGTAAGGTATGTCTTAGAAGTTAGATTGGTGATCATTCACGAAGTGGGTTTTGATGTAAATCGCGAATTTGTATGAAATTGAGAATGGGTGTGTGTTAGAATCGTCATATTGGACATGGGTTCTGCATGATTTAGGTTAATTTGATGTTTTTGGATGAAACTCATTTGTTATGATGAAGATGATGACATGGGTGAATCATCCATGTCCAATTTTGCTTAATATTGATGTATTTTGATTTGCATGATGGGTTCTTGTTAGAGGAGTTAAAAGAAATGTAATACTAGTATGTTTGATGTTTATGCATGAATGATTCGTGTTAATTAGGAAGTGGAATTTGATGAATTGTGTATGAGATTAGGAGATTGTGCATGAACTAGTTGTACCTTATGTTTAGAAGGTAGTACATACACCAAAGGCATGATAATATTATGAAGAACTTAAGTTTAGATCACTAGTAAGTGATTAATAATGTAGTAGTGAAGTGGGTTTTAGAGAATGTGATGTAAATTGATGATTTACTTATGTTAATGATGTTTAGAATCAAACATGTGTGTGAATGTTTAAAGAAATCGGATAAGAAATGATAGAATAGCATGTTATAAGGTTGAGGGATAAATTCCACATAAGATCCGTGTAATGAAAAGGTTGTGATGAATGATAAATAAGCTAACTATCTTGAGAATGATATGTGATAGTTGATGCTTGGTAAGCGACATGGAAGCTTGGGAAAGAAGCGAGTCAAATGGAACTTATGTGCACGGGAAGCGTACTCGGATGCAAGGTAAGTAAAGCTTGCACCCTTTTGTAGAATATTTATTTATCGTATAGATTAAGAGCATGATAACCCAATATATCAAGAATGATGTTTCGACAAGCTTGACACGGGTCGGAACATGTGACCATGTCAAGAAACTAAGTTTGAGGGTTAAAAAGGGTAAAAAGGGTATTACGGTAACTTTGACTATGAGTTAATGAAGAAATAAGTTACAAGGGAGGAATAATGACTAATTACAACCCCAAAAGGATGAAATTGTCTTTTAAGACCAATTCGGACAATGGTGAAGATATAACCATATGGCAATGGTGACAAATGATTGTTTTGTTAAGTACTATGTATTCACAGGATGAATGGCGAAAGGATTTGCATTGCTATTAATTAGCAATTAAGCGGATAAGAATTATGACGGGTCATAGCTTTGACCCGATCCAGGTAAGTGTGATTAGAGTCATGGTTAAGCCGTAGGATTTGTTTTGAAATGGATGGAGTCCTTTGTTGCAAAGGATACTCCTTTGTTGCAGAGGATGAAACAAAGTTGACCAAAACGCCCTCGATGGGTATATCGGGTAAACAAGCTTCGAAATTGTTTAGAAATACGTTGTTTGACAAGTGAAATGTTTTAGACAAGTGTGAAATTGAGAAGTATGGTGTTTGTTAGTCATAGACCTTAAAATGCTCAAATACCCTTAATGGGTCAAAATAAGCTTTTGAGCGAAAATAGGTTAGGAGGATGCAAGGCATCCAAGGATTTAATCTTTATGATTGGTAATATTGAAATCATAAGGTTTCCGGAAAATTTGGGTCAAATAAGCAAGTTATGTTGGTAAATGCATAAACGGGTCAAAACTTGTAAAAAGGTAATGAGCCGAGAGCTTTAAGTGAATATTTTCCTTAAACCGGATGTTGGATTTCAAGTTCATAGGATAGAATGTGAATATACAAGCATGTAGGAAGAAACGGGAGGTTAAACGGGTAAACGGTTCAAAAGTTATGCGAGTTTTAGTGCGTTCGAACGACGAAAACAACACAGCAGGAAAACTGATTTCGAGAGGCCGTAGCCTACGCCCAGATAGGCCGTCGCCTACGACCCCTGGAAAGTAAGTTTTTGCTGACGGGCTATTTTGCTGCCTACGGAGGTTTTTGGCTACGTGTAAATGCAAGGGCCGTCGCCTACGACCCCTAGGGCCGTCGCCGACGCCCTCCCCATGTCTTAAAAGCTGAAATTTTGTTATTTATGTGATTTATGCATCGTAGGCTTCGGTATATTATCCGTGGACTACGGTGGGCCTCCCAAACATGATTTTTATCGTTCCTTTGATGTATATGGGCTATAAATCTAAGTCCAAGTCCCATGTGATTAATGTATGAGTATGTAAAAGGTAAGCAAGATATTGAACGTGTACATAGGAACATATGTACGTATGTAGTTGTGTATTTATGTACATATGAAGATACGTAGGAGTATATGCATGTATTGTTGAGATCTAGAAATGTAGGCACGTATGTAAATGTTTATGTATGTATGCATGAGGGTGCGTATGAGAGTATGCAAATATGTAGAGGTATAGGAAGGTATGTACGTATGTAGATGTGGATGTATGCATGTAAGAATGTAAGTACGCATAATTTAGATACGTAGAGTTTTAATGTTACTAATTATGCGTTTGAGGTTGGTATGTCATGCAGGAACAAGTACATCGGATTCTTACGAAATTTAAGCCGAACCCGGAATAAGAGGATGAGAAAGGATAGTTGGATGAACTAATGTTAAATTGTCGAACGTTATTCAATCTTTAATGTTATATGACGTTGTCGTTGACTAATGGCTAAGTTGTATGTGATGCCCACAGGTGCAACGCGGACTTCTTCTACTGCTAAGGAAGTGAAGCGGACGTAGATCGAGTCAAGAGCAAGGATTGTACAGATAGATCGGTCACCTACTTGAAGTATATAATGTCTAGAAATCTAAATTTTAGTATGAATGTTGTGAATTCTTTTATAGAACGTTTAACATTTTTAGAATTTGGATCCTTCGTGAAAGTAATGTCGTTAATAAGGAAAGAAATTTTAAATCTTTTTTTCCGCTGTGTCATTTTTAAGGTTAAACGTGTTAGGGTGTAACATCGTTGCTAAGCCGAGTCGTGTCAAGTCGAGTCGCGTCCACATATCATGTATCAACAAACTCCCCCTTGGACGCTACTCGCGAGATTCGCATTTCATGTCTTCTATGCCGGAGGATCTTCAAAGTCTTCATGTCTTGAAAGTAGAAAGTGTATCAACAAACTCCCCGTTTCATGTAGGAAGTGTGTTGACAAACTCCCCCTTAACATAAGCTCCCCCTTGAGTTATGCTCGTGAATGACTTGATCTTTATAACTTGAGATCCTTGTGGTGTTGATGATGGTCAGCGGCAACTCGATCATCTTCATCATTTGAGTGCCTTCACGTCGTGTCTCCTTGCCTTTAGAATCTGCACATGCAAGAAATCTAAACGCGTAATGAGAACAACTGCTTGGAATATAGTTAGTATAAACAAATGACACACGAATGACCATATTTCAATCAAACACCGTCCGACAGTTTGAAAGTTTGATAAATTTATCAATTTTAGTCTTTAACTTTCAAAACTTGCAAATTTCGACCGTTTATGAAGATTTAGTCAATTCAGTTTTCAGTCAGGTTTCCGGTAACGAAGACTCGAGCTCCAACATCATACGATCGAAAATAAAATAGAAATAAAATCTTTTTGGCTTTTAGAAAGTTTATATTAAGACACACCTAAAATCTTTTTGGTATTTTTGAATATTTCAAATGTAAAGACAGAAAGCAGTAAATAAATATTTACAGACACTCTTTTTGCGAGCTTCGAGGGTAAGAGAATCATATCAGTGTACGGTCACGCCAAAACGCTCTTGTTGTTCAATTAGTTAACATTAAGATAAGCATTCTATAACGATTATCGGTATTGTTGTCCACATAAACTCAACTTATCATTTGTAATCATGGCGAGGGGATACGTTAAGGTATGATTTATACTTCCGACCGGTGTTCATCCACATCACGACACATTCCCGTATCAAGGTATGCACGAGAGTTCATCTTACCGGTGAGTATACCGATTATCATCTGTTTGACCGTATATGATGTGAGATTCTCACTTATTTTGATTGAAAACAAGCCCTATGTGATAGAATCACTTATTGATGAGGAACTTGATTTTCGTATGCATGAGGGCACAGGAGCAAGTCCGTGAACAGGTCAGTACTTTCGTACAGCAGAGAGACGAACTTGACTCCCGGATAAATGTGATATTTTATCACTTATTTGTTTGGACATGTGATTGTTGATCACTTATTGAGGTCGAATGCAATATGTACACGTATGTATAGTATCATGGAAGATCTAGACTTGCGTCCCCATTATTTTTCGGTAAAAGATACAACCATGATACCCAGATGATAAGCTGCATAAAGACCGAATATCTCAGAACCTCGGCAATCTATCAAACGAAATTTTGGTACTAAGACCATATGCCAATGAATGGTTCCCACGTGGTCTTCAGTCGATTTAAGATTTATATCACCCTGCACACTTTAAAATGATTGTGAGCCTACCGATACATCTTACATAGAGCTGCTTATCGTTTTGCATTTAAGGTTTAAAGAGGTTTGGATAGACCACTGATGTACTATCATTTTCTCTTTTGCTCGCCAGGAAACTCATTTTTGTTTTTCTATTGTTTTTGTGTTTTTGAAATTTTTCGATGTTTTTGGATTTTCAAGTTTTGGATTTACTCCCCCTAAAATCAACAAACTAAGATAAATTTAAAACACAAAGATATTTACAAAAATGATTTTCCGATGTTGGTTTTACTCTTGCTTGACCTTAATGTCGTTTACCAATAATAAAAAGTCAAATCTTGATTTGTCAAATGCTTTGGTAAAAAGGTCGGCACGTTGGTCATCGGTGTGGACCTTAACAACATCGATTAGCCTTTTATCAAAGCAATCACGTATGAAGTTATATTTGATTTCGATGTGTTTGGTCTTTGAGTGCTGCACAGGATTTCTAGTGATCTGTAATGCAGCAGAATTATCAATGTAAATAGGAGTAGTTAGGAATTCAAAACCGTAGTCGCGTAATTGTTGTTGGATCCACAGGACTTGGGAGCAACAACTTGAGGCAGCAATGTATTCAGCTTCACATGTTGATGTAGCGACACAAGTCTGCTTCTTGCACTGCCATGTGACTAGGCGATTTCCTAAAAACTGACATCCAGCCGTTGTGGATTTGCCGTCGATTTTGCATCCGCCAAAATCAGAATCACTGAAAGCGATCAAGTCAAAGTTATTATCCCTAGGGTACCATAGACCGGTGTCAGGGTAACCCTTCAAATAACGAAAGATCCTTTTTACAGCTGCAAGATGGGAGGCCTTCGTGTTGACTTGATATCTGGCAAGTAGGCACGTTGGGTACATTATATCTGGTCTTGATGCTGTGAGGTACATAAGAGATCCGATCATCGCGCGGTAGTATGAGGGGCTAACAGCTTCACCCTTCAAGTCTGGAGTAATTCCGTGATTTTGCGGCAATGGGGTACCAATGGGCGTTGCATCAGACATCTGGAACCGGCTCAAGATGTCACCAAGATATTTAGTCTGATGGATGAATATCCCAGACTTAGTTTGTTGCACTTGTAGGCCCAAGAAGAAGGTCATTTCTCCCATAGCACTCATCTCGAATTTTTCCTGCATAATACGCTCGAAATTCCAACACAAAACATCATTAGTAGAACCAAAAATAATATCATCAACGTATACCTGTACCAGTAGAAGATCTCCATCTTGTTCTTTGATGAAAAGAGTACAATTGATAAGACCTCTGCGAAATCCATTCTCCAGCAGATAATTAGATAAGGTTGCGTACCAAGCTCGCGGTGCTTGATGTAGACCATAGAGAGCTTTGTTGAGCAACCAAACCCGATCGGGATGGATAGGATCTTCAAAACCTGGAGGCTGCTCGACGTACACCTCTTCTTCTACCACACCATGTAAGAATGCACTTTTGACGCCCATCTGGTAAACCTTGAATCCTTTGAATGAGGCATAAGCCAGAAAGATCCGAATTGCTTCCAGACGTGCAACATGTGCATAGACTTCATTGTAGTCGATCCCTTCAATCTGACGAAAACCTTGAACGACTAATCTTGCTTTGTTTCGGATAACAACTCCACAGTCATCCTTTTTGCATTTGAACACCCAACGGGCACCAATCTTCTTGTAGCCAGCAGGTTTCTCTACGAGTTTCCAGACACCAAGCTTCTGGAATTGTTGCAGTTCTTCCTGCATTGCTTCAACCCAAGAGTTATCTTTCATAGCTTCTTTCCAAGTTCTTGGCTCTTCCTGTGAGACATAACACGCGAAAGACCAATCATTTTGTTGACCAGATTCTCGAATAGCTGCATACAGGCCTGCATTGTTGTTGTTCCGCAACATGTTTCTTGTTTGAATGCCACTTTGCACATTTCCGATGATGTTTTGTTGAGGATGGGTATTATGAATCCTTGTTTCTGGATTATCTTGAACTGGAATATTTATACCCAGATTGTTGAAATTGAGATCAACAACTAAATCAATGCACGGAATTGACGAAGAGGATGATGCAGTAGCTTCAGCTGTTCTAGGGACATCCACTGGAGGTGTACCCTCTGAAGTACCATGAACTGCTGTTGTTGGAGCTTCTTGATCTGCATCGAGAAATTCATCATCCTCTGAAGATTCGTTCAATTTGGTAGCATCGTGAAAATCCTCATTGTCGAGAACATTATTGTTCACTGAAGATGTTTCTTGATTTACAAGAATTGGACGAACCACCGGTGAAACTGTTGCATTGTCACTCTCGAAAAACATCCTTGCCGCAGCATTTTCTTCAACGGCTTCAACATTGATCGAACTAAAAAAGTCATCGTACTCAAACATCCAAGGCTGACCAGGACATTTGACTGGCAATGTGTGCCTTTGTACTCTGACTTCAGACCATTCTTCGACCCTTTTTGTCTCTAGATTTGTGACAACCCTCACTAAACCAGGTATCCGTACGACTTAATTAACTATTAATTGCTGCTTAACTACTGTGCTTAATTGAAATTGCTGACGAACTGCTACTTGATTTCTAGTACTTGTATATTCTTGCATCATACTTTGATTTCCATCACTACATTATTTACTTACTGAACTCTAGTGACAAACATGATGCACAAAAGCACAGTAGCACTTGAACGGATAACCTATTGAACATGCTGATATAGCCAGCATCAGGCAGACACTGCCTCTAAAGGCCTGAATGAGCCAGAAATATTTTACTACACCCATAGTGTGTGTAGGGATACAAGGGTTGTAGAACTGCGTCTCTAGGAATAAGATGTAATGATTGGATGTGCCTAAAACGTACTCTAAGCACGAAACACAGCACTTTTATCAACATACTAGCTTCTAGCTAACAAATAAAGTGCCAAAACATGAGAAAATATTCCTGACACTTTGCAGAATAAATTGTGTCGCTAAAAATATTATTTACGACGCTTAAAAGATTACTTAAGCACTTTAACGGATTACTATCCAACCGAACAACCGGACTATACCCGGAACATGAAAATATTGCCAAAAATATTATTAGTCTTTTTCTGAGCCAGTTAAGGTCCCTGATTACCCTAACACTCGCAATATAACACATCCTGCAACTAACGGGGTTAATCCCTAAAGTTAACCTACTTAACTAAACTAAACACTAACTGATCGATTGAAAACGAACCGGATACCCCCCCCCCCCTCAATGGGATCGGCCAAACTAGAGGAGACAAAGGAGTACAACTTTGATTATTATAATGCTATATGTTTAATATCAAGGGGACACGAGATTCGTTGGACGAAGAACTTGAAAATTCTCTATAAATACCCCACCATAACATTAGAGAATTACCACCACATTTCACCAAACTCCACTCTTTCTCTCTTGCCCTCCCACTCTCGGCCGAAACCCCCTCCCCCTACTCATCCATCTTTCGATCTTGATCACTCCATTCCAAGCACATACTAGCTTCACGGGTCACGTATTAGGAAGCTTGAAGCAAGCGGAAGTGGAAGGACCTCGTTTCTTAGCTTTTATCCACCACATTTTCGACTAGATTCTTCCCTAGCCCCGAGCTAGAGGTATAATGTTTAAAACTCACTCTCGATCGTATCTAAATTGGTTAATATGATTTATAACGGTTAAAAGTCGGAATCATGCGTTTTGAATCTCTAAAGTCTACTAAAACTTGAATTTTGTTGGTTAAAAGCTCATAACATGTGTAAAAGTTGTAGTATTTGAATATGTTGATTATTGAGGCCCGATCTACGTTGTGGTGGCTCTTATCATCGTTTAACCCGACTTTGTTAAGATCATAGATCTTGACATAAGCTTGTTTCTGTCGGTACGAGGGTTAAAAGGTGAAACTCCACCACACGAGAAACATGAACTTGTGTAAAAGTATTATTACTAGTAAAATGGTGTTTAAAACTAGCAGATCTACGTATCTGCAAGTGGTATTTTTGTAGAACCAAGTGTCGAGAAAATCATGTTTTATAAAAGTCGGGTGACATACTAACAAAGGTGATTTTACAAACCACAAGTGTATAAACACTTGTGAAATAAGAAGTTTCGACAAAATAACAATCTTTGAGAAAGATGACGGGAAGTTGTAAAGGATGATTTATTCTAAAAACGGGGTTTTTACAAGATTAAACTATTTTATACATAGATCCACCAAATATAACGAGATCTACACGATAGTTTTCGGAAAAACTACAAGTTCATGTAATAATGCGATTTACATACTAATCGACAAGTTTGAGGTGTTGAAAATTAGTTTGATGTGTTGGAAATTGATTGGTTGATTTAAAGAAGTGTTGAAGTGATTTTGTAAAAGAAAATGATACGCTTGAAAGCGTGGCCACCTCCAGTTACAGGGGAAACTCTGGCGAAATTTTTCTAAAATCTAACACTTAGAATTATTTACAAGTGTTAGACTATTTTTGATATATTTTCAAATATATTTCGCCATGACTTTATTTATTAAATAATCGGAGGTGGGATTTTTCACAAAACTAAACGAGGTAAATATTTATTCGATAAATATATTTTTCACCACACTGTTTATGATTATTTTTTGAAAATATATAAATATTATTTTTAGAGTAAAAATAATATTTACAAACGTTGACGAACCCAAAATAATACAAACGCTTACACGACAAACATATAAGTTACAACGGTAATTACTATTACCACACGATTACTAAAACGTAACTTACGCTTTATACGGAAATATTCATAAACGCGTATTTTGTCAACTCATTATTTTGGAAGGTATTAAGTGAAGAGAAAATATAATATTTTTGAGAAAAATATTTATATTTTGGAATGAGAAGTAACAATATATTAAGTGGGACTTAATGAAATGATACAAATACACATGTATTAAATCCCCCATCCTTGGGAAGGAAATTAATTACCAAGTATATACAAGGAACGGTTGTCTAACTGTATCCCCGAAAATGTAAACTATAAAGCTAAGGCACGGCCATCCGTCTAATAGAATTAGCACATGTAGGTCGTTGCACAGCTGTTGGACATTTGGAGTACTTGGTATAGCGACGCACTGACAGTGAGTTCATGTCCCCCTTTTCTCTTAACTGTTTTCAGTTTTCTAAACTGCGGGGGTGAAATACATGTTACAATGGTTATGATTACTTTATACATGGTATGGTTAGCGTAAGGAGGGTTAGTTTTAGATCATGTGAATGGGTAGACGGAAACTTGAGGTCATTAATCCTCAGGGTAGGACCGAGGGGCAGGAGCGGTAGATCTATTTGGGTGTAGCGAGCCTAGTCCCAGGTCCAGCATAACGGACCTTGGGATGACTTTGTTCCCGACGCATAAATTTGCTAGGTTTGAGCCTTCCTACTTGCATTTCACACATATCAATGGCCTTGCAAACCATTGGTGATCTCTTTTTCCTTATTTGCTACATACCAGGGTTTTTGATAAGTACAATGGTTTATTTACTCACTTTCACATGAACTCGCTCAACATTATTGTTGATTTTTCAACTTACATGTATTTCAGGGAATTAAAGATCTGGCACGGTATGGCATGTTTTCCGCTGCATTAGTCACCGAGGTCATCCAGGGTTTGGGGAATGTGACTCTTTCCTGGACAAGTCACAGTCCTCAAATCATGTTATGTTATTTTATGTTTAGAGTTGTAATGTTTGTGGGACAAGTTTGTGGTTGATAGGGTGTTAACTCGTTAAGACAATGTTTTGATATTTTTATTTTAATGGATGATCTTGCATGTTTTTAATTCATATAGCTTTGTTATGATTAAGCTATGGTATTAAGAAGTCACACCAAATTAACCACGCTTCCGCAAAGCCAGGGTGTGACAGCTTGGTATCAGAGCTCTGATCATAGCGAACTAGGATTCCTTCTCGAGTCTAGAGTATGATCACTAGGGCTCTCACGAAAACATTTTTACTTCAGACCACTTAAGTCCAGATCCAAAACCTTTTTATAAACAAATGTTGAGCACATTTTATTTATTATTTTTAGGCTCAGTCTGGGAGGCTGAGGTTTTTAAGAGGAACACCATTCACCAATTCATTTGACACCAAATGATTCATTTTGCGTAAGTGAATGTGACCCATTCGTCTGTGCCAAGAGATTGAGTCTTTTTCTGTGGCTTTGGAAACGAAACATGTTGCTTGTGCAGACGTTGTAATAGCGTGGCTCATGTCAAGGACGTACAAATCATTTATCCTTGGAGCAGATAAGAGAATCCATTCTTTTGGAATCTTGAAGCCGGGTTTCAGCACATAACATCCATTTGCATCAAAGTGTACTGAGAACTGCTTATCACAGATTTGAGAAACGCTGAGAAGATTGTGATCAAGTTGTTGCACGAAGTTGATCTTATCAAAGCTGACAATCCCGTTGGATATCATTCCTTCACCCGTAATATATCCGCCCTTATCTCCAACAAAAGCAACATAACCTCCTCTAATAGATTTGACGTCATAGAGAAGCTTCATGTCGCCTGTCATGTGCCTGGATGCCCCACTATCAACAATCTAATGACTACTGATAGTTCCTCCTGGAACTCCCTGCACATGAACTCACATGATTAGTTGGAGATGGGGACCCAAGCCATTGTGGTCTTGGGTCTTCCATTTTCATCAACAACAATAACTTCTATTCTTTGATGATTTGTAAATTGTGATGACCCCCCTGATTCAATAACCTTTTTTGGTTTCCAGGTCTGTTTTGTTATACCAGTGTTATTCTTTAAAATTTTAACTTCATGGTTATCTGAAGTTTTTGAATTGTCTGGTTTGACAGAAACAGATTGTTTTTGAACCACATCGGTATTAATCGCCTTTACAATTTTCTTGACCTGTTGGCGTTTCTGTTTCTTTTCCCTTTCTTTTACAAGACGGGGATCTTGTTTTACAAAAACAGATCGCTTGCGGTCAGTTTGGTCACGGGGATCATCAACTTTGCCTTTTTGTTTATGAAGATATGGACAATTTCGAATTACATGTCCAATTGTACCACATTCAAAACATGATCTTCGTTCAACAAACCCCGAAGCATCATGTGATCGTCTTGCCGATGATGATGAACTTTGTGAACTCGAGGTACTAGGCTTTCAATAGTTTGGTTCATTTCTTTTCAACACTGTTGCTTGTTTAACAAAATCTAAGTTAGATTTGTTTTCAAACGTTTCAGTTTTGTCCGTTCCCTTTGATTTCACAAAGTCCACCTTCTTGTTCTTCTTTTGGGTCTGTTTCTTCTGACCCTGAGTCGGTGATTTTCTCTTTGGTTTGGTATGACTTGGCTGCTTTTTCTCTGTTGGTAATTTCTGATTACCATATTGTTTTCGAACTTCGGCCTTTGGAATGGGAGGACACTGTGTTACTGTAACATGTGGTCCTGTCTTTCCCAAAAACTTACTTGTCGAGTTTTCAAAAACTTTACTGATTAAAGATTGATTAACATTCTTAATAGGAAAATCTTTGTCAGAATAAATTTTATCATCACCAACAAGAGTGTACAGCAAATTCACACTCTCCGACTCTTTTGAAGATGAGGACTCGATTGCAACAGTCTTAGCGGGTTTTGCAGGAGGATCACATAGAATATGATTCTCAAGAGGTATGTCCTCTTCTTTGATTTCCGCATCAGACTTTGCTGGGATAGTATCATCGGATTCATCATCAGAAGAATCAGCATCCTCAATAATAAATAATAACTGGAGGATCCTGATTCGGTTCAGCGGAAGACACACATGTATCTGCTGACACGTCTGAATCGGATGATACTTATTTCTTTTATCCGAGTCCTGTTGCAAATTCCTTAACGTCTAGAGGAACAGATGGTTCAAAGAAAGTTCTATCCTCCTCGTCAGGCATTGCATCATAATTGTGTCTCACAGGTGGTGGACATTTCTTGTAACCTACGCATGTGACATCCCGTTTCTCTTTCTGAACGTCAATGATGTGATCCAACACATAGCTAGAGCTCAAATAACTGTCTAGCTTAAGTTGGATCGCCTCACTTTCAGTTTTCACACAAGTCATCGCTTTTTGCATTATCTCAAGGCGAGTTATATACAAATTAATGTCAGTTTGTTTTCTGGAAACCATTTTAGTTAATTCGGATTTATCTTTCTTTAATTTCTCAATTACCAATTTAAACTCCTTTTCATGGTTTTCATAAAACATGTTGGCTTCTGTGCACTTGGAAAGATCCACGGTCAACTTCTGGTTGTGGATGAATGTCACATCATACTTTTCTAGCAAAGCCTCGTGTTTGCTTTGCAACTCACACCACTTATCATTCAATGTAACATGTTTGTCTTGCAAGTCAAACAAACTAGCTTGTAAAGCATCATGTTTGCCTTGCAACTCAGACATGTTTGCCTCTAAATCAGCACATTTAACATGCAATCTATCACAATTATCACAAATAACAGCAGTGGGTTCATCGACACATACCTGACTTGATGAACTGTTGACATTAGCCATAAAGGCTGAATGGAGAGAAGACGAAGAATAAGCAGCTTGATCCACCAAAATAGATCTTCTTTGAGTTCCTTCTACAGCTTCTTCCAAAAGCTCATCAATATCTGCATCAATCGACGCACTTGATGTGTCATCCACCTGATCATTGCCTGAACTCGAGGATTCTTCATCTAAACTTCTACTGTAACCAGAAGAGTCTTCATCCTCAGAAGATTCACCACCATTGACGGAAGATTCTCCACCACTGGCGTGATTTAAAGCCTTGACAACCTCAGCAAAACACGTTGTTCCATCCGGAGCATCACTACTCAACTGGATTAACCAATCACAACCTTCATCTACTTGAACCGCAAGTGCCTGGTTGGCATTTGATGATCCTGCTTGGCTTTGGTTGTTGACAGGTATCAACGTACGCTCAGTATTCCTGTTCTGACTTTGCTGGTTTCCTTGGTTTCTGAAAGGATTCTGCTTCCCATGTTGTGCTGGCCTTGTACATTCCCTTTTAAAATGACCCCGTTCACCACAGTTGAAGCACTTGACAGCTTGCTTGTCGAACCCATACTTGGTGTCTTTCTTGCTTTCCATGTTGGTTCTGCCAGTTCTTTCCATGAAATCCTTTGCCCTCCTCACAGCACTAGCAAAGGCCCACTTGATGTCCATCAAATCCATCTCTTCCTTATCAATCTGTTGATAGTCTTCTTGAGTCAGATTAATGTTGCCAATCTGACCTTCCACTAATCCACAGTACGCGCTCACCAAAGTGTTCAGCAGCTCCATATGTTCCTTTGCTACTTCCACACTGACTTTTGAAAAGCTTGAGGTGTCGAGCCGTACTGTATTTGGCTTCGATTGCTGACCAGCAGATGACGTGCTTCCATAACATGCTTGTTGTTGAGCAGGAAGTGGATTCCCATATAGATCAGTTGCTACAGTAGATGGCCGATAGGCTTGTTGTTGAGGAACTGACTGTAGAGGATTTCCATACAAGTCTGTAGTTGGAGCTGGCTTGACAGGAACCTGTATCGGATTGCCATATAAGTCTGTGCTCGTGACAAATGCCGTCTGAAGAGGAGCATGAGAGACTGGTCTTGCAGAACTTCTTCTTCGTTGTCTTGAAACTGACAAACTGATGGTAAATATCTTTGCTTAACGCCTGAGTAAGAATGGCGTATGCTTTCTTTTCCAGATCATACGTCTTTTTCTGATCTTCAGGAAGATCGGCAAACGTAGCAGCAGATGAAGCGGCAACCTCTATTGTTTGATCGAAATCTTTGGTGAAGCGTAACCACAATTCTGTATTTTGCCCCAGCACGTAAGTGTAGAACCTATCAACCCATCCCGGATACTCATTTAAATGCATCAACTTTGGAGGTCGATTCAAACTTCCGGTTTCACTTTCGCTCAAAAGAATGCTTTGAATACTAGGCGTCTGATTTGATACGAAAGCCCATTGACCGGTTGATATAGCGTTTGTTTGCGAAGAAACAGATGCGGGAGATTCGGCCTATGAGGGAGATAAACTAGTATTCCTGTACTTTCCCTCATCCGGAGACGGAGTTCCCCACCAACTTGGGTTCATGTTTGATAAATAAAAGTGAATACCTCAAAATCACACTTAAATCAAACTGTTAAATCACAATTGCAACCCTTCTGTTTAAATTTACAAGTGTTTCGACGAAATAGAATGTTTGACGAAACAGATTTATAATTTAAACTTGACGAAACAGATTTATATATGGTGAACGACGAAACAAAGGCCCAACACTTTTCACTAAACAAATAGCCCACTTAGATAGATTATTGGCAAAACAGAATTGTTACTAAGGGTTTCGACGAAACAACTTTGTCACTTTGGGCCTTTTGATCGACGAAACAGGAAAAGGTCTTTTGGGCCTTCACCTTGACGAAACGGCCCAACAACAAGAGCCCAATATTGCGAAATACATGCTTGACGAAACAAAGAATTGTTTTGTGAGACAATAACGACGAAACAGATTTGGTGTAAATGGGCTTGACGAAACAAATTTGGGCCCGAAACAGATTTAAGCCCAATTGACTTGACGAAACACAAACTTGTTTCGTCTTGTTTCGTCAAATATGCAGATGACGAAATGAGATTTTTGTTTCGTAAATGTCTGTTTCGTCGAAAAGTAGCAGGGGGTTGGTTAACTTTTTCAAACCTTATCCTTTTCTGACACAATCAGAACACACTTTCGGCTCAGGACATGCTTGTTTCACCAAACAAGTATGGTTTGCAATATTATAATCAAATAACAACTTCCAATACACAATATTTTAAAGATCAAAAAGTGTAAAACTTTGAAGAACACTTTGAATGTGGCAAGAACACGATGAGTTTTCCGGTGAAACTATGAGTTTTCTGGGAAACCCACAACCTTCCGAAACACGATTTTGCTTGATAATGTTTAATAAAAACCTATATTTAACACATAAACGTTAATTTAACAAGGTTTTTAACAAAACACAAAGCAAAACACAAGATTAAACCCGATTTTGAGATGTTTTTCCAGAAAAAATAAACTTTTCAAAACCCGAAAAACACCAAGAACACCTCGGTTTTAACAAGGAGAAGAGCCAAGGCTTTGATACCACTTGTAGGTCTGGCTAGGAGGATCTAGTCGCCTAATCCTTGTGTACAAACCAACCCGGTTGTGCGGAATCCAACCGGGAAAGCAAACCGAGATAGAACACGCAATACAACGACACACAAGATTCACCGATTAACACCTCTGTATTAATACGTATGAAAAGATCAGTTACAAGCTCAATGTTTACAAATATACTCTGTAAACTCTCAAAGTTCTCTCGTGTGTGTGTGTGCTCTGTATTCTTTCTGTGTTCTATTTCTAGTTATGTCTGATATCAGGCTATATATAGCAACAGGCACTACAAAACAGAACTGTTTGGCGAATCACAATCACCAACGACGAAATGCACGACGAAACTAAAAAGGGGCGACGAAAAAGAGATCATGTCGACGAAACATTTTGTTTCGTCGACTTCCAGTCATGTTTCGCCGAGATTGGGCTTTGGCCCAACTGATGAGGCCCAAGCTTTTGTTTCGCCAACTTGTTAGCCCAATGATGATCTTGTTTCGCCGTTCAGCTTTCAG